>NC_053493.1:182807225-182882225 GCF_905171775.1 Rana temporaria
TTCAGCATCCACCGCTAGATCATCGTCATCTGCGGGTCCGTCAGTTTTAATGTTGCCACCTGAACCCAGGGTTCCCATGCCCGAACGATTCTCCGGGGATCGAACCAAGTTCCGGGACTTCCGAAACGCATGTCAGTTATACTTTGCTTTGCAACCCCGAACCTTTTCTTTGGAAGCCACTTAAGTGGGATTTGTCGTTTCCCTACTGCAAGGGGAACCCCAAAATTGGGCACATCGCTTGTTAGAGGAGAACGGTGTCCAGACAGAGACTTTGCTAAACTTCTTCCAGACTATGGCACAGCTCTACGACGACCCGCAAAGGACTGCTACTGCTGAAGCTGCTTTACTCGCTCTCCAACAGGGGTGTAGAGCAGTGGAGGACTATGTTACTGATTTCCGCCGCTGGAGTGCGGACACCCAGTGGAATAGCGCAGCCTTGTGCCACCAATTTCGCTTAGGTCTGTCTGAAGCCTTAAAGGATGAATTGGCCCGCATTGGGGTACCTGACACCCTGGATGATCTGATTGACAAAGCCGTTCAGATCGACCGACGACTAAGGGAACGCCGAGCGGAACGATCCTCTCAACAGAGTCGCCCAGTCTGGGTCACCACCCGGGCTCCCTTGCCTCCTTCTCGTTTTCCACCACCTGTTTCTTCCAATTCTGCTGGTCCACCCATGGATACTTCAGAACCCATGCAAATAGGCGTGATGCGACCCACCTTGCCACCTGAAGAACGCACACGCCGCCGTCAGCTAAACCTGTGTCTATATTGCGGTGAGGCCGGTCACTACGTACACAATTGTCCCGTCAAAATACGGAAGTTCCGTTCTTCAGTTCCTGGTAACATCTCTGCTATTACTACCAACCCCAACCATCTTGCTCTCTTCCTTTCCTTACAGCTTCCGGGAAAGACGGTGTCGGTCAACGCTATCGTTGATTCAGGGGCATGCAGTTGTTTCATCGATTCCTCATTTGCCGATCTGCATAACATTCCCGTCCGCACAAAGGACTTTAGACTTTCCGTTTTTTTGGCTGATGGCTCACACATCAAGTCTGGGCAAGTGACCCATGAGACCCTTCCTTTACCTGCTATTACTTCATCCAATCATAAGGAACTTTTAATTTTGGACGTCATTTCATCTCCTTTGTTTCCAGTAATCCTGGGTATACCCTGGCTTCAGGTACACAATCCTCAAATTGACTGGACATCTAAAAATCTTTCGTTCCCATCTCATTACTGTCAGGAACACTGTTTTCCCGAACGTCCCAAACCATCTTCTGCCCTGCTGTGCTTAAACACTGACCCAAGTTTGATTCAATCCATCCCCAAACCCTACCATGGATTTCTGGATGTCTTCAGTAAGAAAGGGGCAGATTCCCTTCCACCTCATCGGCCATACGATTGTCCGATTGATCTTCTTCCAGGGGCCGAGATCCCTTTCGGACGAATTTTCCCACTTTCTGAAAAAGAACAAGACGCGTTAAAAATCTACCTTGACGAGAATTTGGAAAAGGGATTTATCCGCCCGTCCACTTCACCAGCAGGTGCCGGAATATTTTTCGTCACAAAGAAGGACCAAACTCTCCGTCCCTGTATTGACTACCGGGAACTCAACAAAGTCACCGTGAAAAATCGTTACCCTCTACCTTTAATACCTGAACTTTTCCAAAAATTAAGATTTGCCGTTATCTTTACAAAATTAGACCTAAGGGGAGCGTATAATTTAATACGTATCAAGGATGGACATGAGTGGAAAACAGCATTCCGTACCCGCTATGGCCATTACGAATATTTGGTCATGCCCTTCGGGCTATGTAACGCGCCCGCTACTTTTCAGCACTTCGTCAACGACGTATTCCGAGATTTTTTGGACATTTTTGTAATCGTGTATCTAGATGACATACTGATTTTCTCCCGTTCCTTGGAGGAGCACCGAGGACATGTCTGTAAGGTTCTGGATCGCCTCCGTCAGCACAGTTTATATGCGAAAGCTGAAAAATGCGAGTTTGAACAGCAAACCATCCAATTCTTAGGCCTGGTAATTTCCCCTACAGGAATTGAGATGGATCAAAAGAAGGTATCTGCAATCTTAGACTGGCCAACACCCTTGGATAAAAAAGGGGTGCAGCGTTTCATTGGATTCGCAAACTTCTATAGAAAATTTATTAGAGGGTTTTCGGCTATTGTGGCCCCTATCACACAACTCACGAAACAAAATCTTCGTTTCTGTTGGAACCCTGAAGCGCAGAAGGCCTTTGACATTTTAAAAAGACTCTTTACTTCAGCTCCGATCCTTAGACATCCCAATCCAACGTTACCTTTCCTTCTTGAGGTCGATGCCTCCGAAGTTGCGGTAGGAGCCGTTCTCTCTCAGCGCTTGGGGGACAAAGATTTAATACACCCAGTGGGATTCTTCTCTCGAAAGCTTTCCCCCACAGAAAAGAACTATGATGTAGGAGATCGAGAACTACTGGCCATTAAGACAGCTCTAGAGGAATGGAGATATCTATTGGAGGGCGCCATTCATCCTGTACTGATCTACACAGATCATAAGAATTTGGAGTATTTGAAATCTGCCAGACGTCTTAAACCTCGACAAGCCCGTTGGGCTCTTTTCTTTTCTCGTTTTTGTTTCCATATTACCTTCCGACCAGGATCCAAAAACATTAAACCGGATGCATTATCCCGAATGTACGATAACCCAAAGGATACTTCTATTCCCGATACCATCCTGTCGGATGGCAACTTCCTGCTCCTACACACTGACCTAATCTCCATGATCCGAGGAGCATCTTCCGATTCGTCCAAACCCTCTAATGTCTCACTAACTTCCAGAAACGGGCTGTTTTGGAGAGGAAGTCAGGTTTTTGTCCCAGAAAACATTAGAGTGGAAGTCTTGAAACTTCTTCATGATCACCCACTTGCAGGTCACTTTGGAGTTAATAAGACTCTTGAATTGGTACGACGCACCTTCTGGTGGCCCAATTTGGAGGAATTTTGCAAGTCTTACATCAGTTCCTGTCCGATATGCAACAGAAATAAAACACCCCGAAAACTAGCCTGGGGTTTACTAAAACCCTTACCAGTACCTAACCGACCATGGGAGATGATCGCAATGGATTTTATTGTTGAACTTCCTCGTTCCGAGGGATGTACCGCAATTTTTGTTGTCGTGGACCGTTTTACTAAAATGGCTCATTTCCTGCCTTTAAAAAACACACCTTCTGCTGCAGAAACGGCCCGCGTGTTTATCAAGGAAATCATTAGACTACATGGGGTACCTTCCAACATCGTTTCGGACAGGGGAGTCCAATTTACTTCTCGTTTCTGGAGAGCCCTCTGTGAAACACTACAGATTCAACTTTCCTTGTCCTCAGCCTACCACCCCCAGTCTAATGGGCAAACAGAGAGGACGAATCAAACCCTGGAACAATATATTAGGTGTTTCACAGCCTTCTCTCAAGACGACTGGGTCTCTCTGCTGCCTTTGGCAGAATTTGCATATAATAACACCAATCACTCAGCTACTGGGCAATCCTCTTTTTTCTCTAATTATGGCTTTAATTTAACATTTTTACCAGATTTCTTTTCAGAGTCAGCAGTTCCAGCTGTGCAGAGTACTATGGACTTTCTCCAACGCAACAATCAGTTATTGCACGACGCAGTAACTAAAGCCCAGGCCGATAGCAAGATTTTTTTTGACAAGAAAAGAAGGGGTGACTTGGACCTGAAACCAGACGATCAGGTATGGCTGTCTACAAGTAATCTCAAATTACCTTGCCCATCCAAAAAGTTGCACCTAGGTTTTTGGGTCCATTTTCAGTTAAAAGAAAAATCAACTTAGCTTCTTACGAACTGTTTTTGCCTGACTCATTGAAAATTCACCCTGTGTTCCACGTTTCTCTACTCAAGCCTGCAGTGGCCGATCCTTTTCCCAACAGAGGATCCAGACCTCCCGAACCCATCCAGGTTGACGGTTGGGAAGAATACGTGGTGGAAGCTATCTTGGACTGTAGGAAGCGACAAGGCCAGAATCAATTCCTAGTCAAATGGAAGGGGTACGGCCCAGAGGATAATTCTTGGGAGCCAGAAGGTAATATACATGCCAAGAGGTTGTTACGTGCTTTTTTCCTTGCTCATCCTGACAAAGAAGCCCGACTGGGCATCCGGAGGCTGCCCCTTGGGGGGGGCAATGTCATGGATCTGCCACTTAAGGGTTAATGGTGCAGACTGATTTCAGTGATTAACAGAGAGGCTACCCTGCATCAGACTCTGGAAACCAGGTACGTAACAGACGGTAAGGTGTCTGGCCTCAGGGCTTTGCCTGACTTAGCGCCGTTCAAGGCGAGTTGGAGCTCAGATACTGTGATGGGGTCCTCCAGGCTTTCCCGCGTTTCAGTCGGTAGAGAGGGCATAAGGGATGTAGAAATGTAGTCCGTCACTGTGTCCTGAGCGGGTGTTGTCTTGTCTAAGTTGTATAGGGAGCTATAGAGTGACCTGAATTCTCGCGTAATCTGTTGGGGTAGTGACAGCTTCTGTCCTGTAGTGGTTACGATGTGTGGGATGTAGGACGCAAGTCTGCCACACTTATTGCCCGACTCGTAGGTTTTCCGCCGGCATATTTGTAATGCCGCTTTGGCCTTGAATTGCAGAATGTCCGTTATCTGCGAGCGTACGGTGTCGAGTTCGATGCCGAGTAGTCTGATCGGGGCTGTCTTGTGGGAGGTTTCTAGAGTTTGCAACTTGGTGAGGAGCGAGTTCAGTTGTGCCGTCCGCACCCGTTTCAGTCTTGTGCCATGTTTTATTAATACCCCCCGTATCACGGCCTTGTGCGCCTCCCAAACCACCCGGTGTCGCTATCGGGGGTAACGTTAGTGTTGAAGTAGTGTCCTAGTTCTTTAATCACGTCTGCCAGGACTTCAGGGTCCTGTAGGAGGCTCTCATTGAGTTGCCACACAGGCCTTTGCCCCCCCATGTGTGTCCGAGATGGTGTAATTTAGGCTAATCGGGGCATGGTCGGACCATGTTATCGATCCAATAGATGTGTCTTTGATCGCATGTAGTTGTCCGTGGAGTATTAGAAAGTAGTCAATGCACGAGTATGTCTGGTGCAGGCTTAGAGAAAAAGGTGTAGTCACGCTCCCCCGGGTGGAAAAGACACCAGGCGTCAATCAGTTGCGTGGAATGAAGAGTTGAACTGATGCGTTAGCGTATGTCTCGCATGGGAGAAGATTTTCCAGAGGATGTATCTTCCGCCGGTATTAAGGGTATGTTCAGGTCACCCCCCACTATCAGATGTCCTGCTGAGTAGCTGGTCTAACCGTCTCTTGAGGAATATGTCCTGGTGATCATTGGGGGCGTAAAGATTTGCAAAGGTCAACTTCCTATCCCTGATCACACCCTTCAGAAACAAGAACCGCCCCTCTTTGTCCATCTGGACATCTATGAGTGTCCATGGTACCCTCGCGGAGACGAGGATGGAGACTCCCTTGGATTTAGCTTCTGTATACTGGGAATGATAGACTGTGGGGAAGTATCTATTCTTCAGTAGCGGCAGGCTGTTTTCTCTAAAATGTGTCTCCTGCAATAGTACGATGTCCGCCCTCATGCGTCGCATATCGTGTAGCAGCATGCGCCTCTTTTCAGGCGTATTAAGGCCCTTCGCATTCAGGGATATAATGTTGAGCACATCCATGCTTGTGCAATGGAAGGAAAAAATGGGGGGGGGAGAAAAAGTAGAGGGAGGCGGAAGAGAGAAAAAGAGAAAAGAAAAAAAAGAAAAAGGTTAGAGGGCTGACACAAGGGAGTGTAGCAAAAGAGGTTCTACTAAGGTAGCCAAAATCAGCTAAGGCGCTCACTGGAGTGATTCTGGATATTGAGCGCAGTCCTAGTTGGGTAAGAGGATAGACAAGGCCAGGAGGTGAGCCCCCGACCCTCTCAATCCAACCCCAGCAGTCATATATGATGTAGTATATACCAGCATGTCATATTAAGTGTACTTATAGCATTTAAACATGTAAAAGAGAAAACAATCAAAAGAACCAAAACAGTAATTAGTGCAAACATTGTAAGTGGTTAGCTTTAGGAGGTGTAAGGTTAAACTCTAGAACCTTCACTTTGGATAGTCACTCCAACCCTGCACGCGAGAGCCGCTCATATTGCCACTCCTCCCTCCCCCAAAGTGCAGCCGCTAACATTGAGGTGTAGTCCTGATTGGAATATAGCTCCGGAGTAATATCCCATCCTGGGTGCAGCTTGCTCCAACATTGTAAACAGGATCTCCCTTCCTCCACAGAGAGGCTAAAGTGGCGCCATCTTGCGTGTGGTCTTCCTGTCTCTTCAGCACCCCACTCCCTGGACAGCTCCCACCCCCCCGAGTCTCCACAAAAGCTCCCCCTAAATGTGGGGTACCAAAGCTCTGTATCCCCCACAAGATCTAGCACTGTGCTGTACCCAGCACGGCAGTCCCGGTACTCGTCGTCCCTGGTATGCCTGTCGTGTGATGAGTACACATACAGAGTGGCCAAACTGTGGTCACGGGTGGCAGTTCCTGACGCCTCAGGCAGGTTTGAAGTCACACAGGGGTCTGGACTAAGACGTGGAGCACAAGTACAACCCCGGGAAATCAAGGCAGCGGGGCAGGGTAAGAAGAGAACCCTTGACATGGTGGCGGGCATTGTCCCCCTGTCTCATCCTTAGGGGGAGTTAAAGAGCAGGGTTATCAGCCTCCAGGCAAGAACTAATGTTAGGATAAACGGGTCACCAACATAACCCGTATGGGAGCACACTCAGCAGAACTAGCGGGGTGGCAGGGGTCGGGGATGTGTGGCCCAAGGCCTACTCACGTGGTGCTTCTCCCTGAGCCTAGTGGCATCTCCGTCTACCCCTCTGCTGGCGGGGCTGCAAGAGGGGTATGCCGCCATGCCCGATCGCCCGGTTTGACGTGGTGGGATCTGGAGCCAGTCAGGCACTTGTATGGGTTCAGCATCTAGGAAGCGGAAGAGTGCCGGAAGGTCCGCAGCTGTCTGAAGTGTGAAGGCCCTGGATTCCCTGCGGAAGGTCACAGCCAGGGTGTATCCCCAACGATAGATGAGCCCTTTTTCTTGGCGAGGTCCAGGAGGGGTCGTAGCAGTGCTCTGCGGCGCAGCGTTGCTCTGAGCTGCGAGCCGCTCACTTCGATTTCTCCCTGGTCCCAGGCTTGGCACAGGATAGCTTCTTTTTGGACATAGCGGTAAAGTCTGCACATGACGTCGCGCGGCCCGGAGGTCTCCCAGTACCTCCCGGAAAATCTCTGTCACCTTGTCCCCGAGATTCTCCATGTCCGCGGATTCCGGTATGCCTCGGAGCCACTCTGGTCCTCCATATCTTCCAAGTGGAGCTGTAGTGTTATCGCGGTTTCGCGAAGCTGGTCCCAGGACTGCTCAAGTGCCGATACCCGCGCCTCTAGGGAGGATACGGATTCTTCTCCTGTCGCCACCCGGTCCGTCAGGGTAGAGACCTCACCCCTCACCTCCTGTATATCCCGTCTGTGCATTTCCTCCAGGCAGAGGATCAAGGCCTCTATGTCAGTCCTGGTGGGGAGGGCCTGCAGAAGCGCCCGAATGTCCTGATCAATCCCCACAGCATCCGATAACTGGGGTGTAGACATCCCGCCTTGGTGGGGTTCCGCTGTCGAATCTGGGTGAGATACCGGCAGAGTGGGGGTGCTGGGGCAAGCGCCACCAGAGTCTGGTGCTTGGGCCTCCTGCACAGCCCCACGTGTGGGGCCTCGTGGTGCTGATAGACTGACTCCGGGTAATATCTCCTGCAGGAGCTTAAAATAGCATTGGATTTCAACTGAAATCTTGCCAGCTGGGGTCACCCTCGTTGCTGCTCTGGTTCTGTATTTCTTGGCTGAGTTCATGCCGGTGTAAGGGTGTAAGGGTTTAGGCCGGGAGCTCTGAGAACAAGCAACTTCACTCAGCCATGTCCAGGCCACGCCCCAGTGACCTATATTTTATCGTAATTATGCAATACGTTTTCCTATTCTTATTACGATCTTAATTGTTCATCCATTGGAATTTGATTGATACTCTCATGTTTTTACTAAAAATTGATTTAACATAATATGAATAAAGCATATTTATACTTATTTATAACAGCGCAGCACCATTAATTAGCACTGTTTAATTTTGGGTTCCAGAGTCACCTTATTGGTGCTTGCAGCAGTTACACTGTGTGTTACAGCGCAACACCATTCATTAAGTGGTCTTGCATAGCAAGAGCACTTATTGTTATCTCACATATATATTATTATTATTCTTATAGCCAAATTTGCCCCCCTAACTCCTCCCACAGTTTTTACACTACATAGACGAGTAATATATCGAATCGTGCGGATTGTTCCCGATCGGTGGGCTATTACTGTGTGGAAAATTTCGCCGAATCGTTCGCGAAATATTGTAATTTTTGCGGCAAAATTTTCCCATAGGAATGAATGGGGAGCGGTAGAGTGTGGGATTTCTAAAAATGAAAAATCATTACATGATTTGCAAACTGCGACCACACCCTCATTTTCAAGCCGACCTACACAAATCTTATATCAAAACGTTCAGCTATCCCTGCTACCTCCACACGTGTTCACAGCTAAGTGATTGATCAAACCGTTTTTACAATATGATAATTTGTTTGCAACCTACGCCATCCATTATTTCAATGGAAGTCAATGGAGGTCAAAGTTTAGAAAACTAAAATCATCTTTGGAATTTGTAAACTGCGACTGTGCCTTCAATTTTATTATTTCAGAGACATACTATACATCAAAATGTAGGTCTGGGTCTTGTGATTCGTAAAATATAAAGATATTCGCTGTACGATTCATAGTTTTTAAAATACAACCATTTGAATAGGACAAGTGTTTAAGAAAAATCCAGGATCTGAGTCTCTGCTTAGAGGCTGCATGCTTATGTTTACATTGGTTTCCTAGGAGACGCTGAGGTAATAAAAACTCCTCACGCACAGCTGTAAGGGGATTCTATAGCTCCTCCCACACAGTTGTGAGGCAGTTGTGAGGTGTTTTCTGTGAGGTAAATACCTTCATACACACAGTTGTGAGGTAGTTGTGAGGCGTTTTCTGTGAGGTAAATACCTTCATACACACAGTTGTGAGGTGTTTCTGTGAGGTAAATACCTTCATATACACACAGTTGTGAGGTGTTTCTGTGAGGTAAATACCTTCATACACACAGTTGTGAGGCAGTTGTGAGGCGTTTTCTGTGAGGTAAATACCTTCATACACACAGTTGTGAGGCAGTTGTGAGGCCTTTTCTGTGAGGTAAATACCTTCATACACACAGTTGTGAGGTAGTTGTGAGGTGTTTTCTGTGAGGTAAATACCTTCATACACACAGTTGTGAGGTGTTTTCTGTGAGGTAAATACCTTCATACACACAGTTGTGAGGTAGTTGTGAGGTGTTTTCTGTGAGGTAAATACCTTCATACACACAGTTGTGAGGTGTTTTCTGTGAGGTGTTTTCTGTGAGGTAAATACCTTCATACACACAGTTGTGAGGTAGTTGTGAGGTGTTTTCTGTGAGGTAAATACCTTCATACACACAGTTGTGAGGTAGTTGTGAGGTGTTTTCTGTGAGGTAAATACCTTCATACACACAGTTGTGAGGTAGTTGTGAGGCGTTTTCTGTGAGGTAAATACCTTCATACACACAGTTGTGAGGTAGTTGTGAGGTGTTTTCTGTGAGGTAAATACCTTCATACACACAGTTGTGAGGTAGTTGTGAGGCGTTTTCTGTGAGGTAAATACCTTCATACACACAGTTGTGAGGTAGCTGTGAGGTTTTTTCTGTGAGGTAAATACCTTAATTTGAAGGACAAGTATTAAAAAAAAATTGCCTGCAAACCAAACAATTGGTTTCCTAGGAGACGCTGAGGAGTTTAATAACACCTCACAAACAGCTGTGAGGTGAGTTGGCTCCTCCCACACAAGGCTGAGGGAACTTTCCTCTGCTTGCAAGGGTCTCAAACTGGTGGCCCTCCAGCTGTTGTAAAACTACAAGTCCCATCATGCCTCTGCCTGTGGGAGTCATGCTGGTAACTGTCATTCTTGCAATGCCTCATTGGACTTGTAGTTTTGCAACAGCTGGAGGGCCGCCAGTTTGAGACTCGAGTGTGTTTGCATTGGTTTCCTAGGAGACGCTGAGGTAAAAACCTTCATACACACATCTGTGAGGGCTTTCTATAGCTCCTCCCACACACTGTGAGGTGATATGGCTCAGTTTTTTTTGGCTCTGCGTAACTTCTGCATGCTCTGCATATAGCAACCATACATAGCAACCAGTCCATAGAAACCAGTCCATAGCAACCAGACCATAGCAACCCTCCATAGCAACCAGTCCATAGCAACATGTCCATAGCAACCAGTCCATAGCAACCAGTCCATAGCAACCGTCTATAGCAACAAGTCAATAGCAACCAATCCAGAGCAACCGTCAATACCAACCAGTCCATAGCAACCAGTCCATAGCAACCAGTCCATAGCAATCAATCCATAGCAACCAGTCCATAGCAACCAGTCCATAGCAACCAGTCCATAGCAACTGTCCATAGCAACCAGTCCATAGCAACCAGTCCATAGCAACCGGTCCATAGCAACCAGTCCATAGCAACCGTCCATAGCAACCAGTCCATAGCAACCAGTCCATAGCAACCGTCCATAGAAACCAGTCCATAGCAACCAGTCCATAGCAACCACTCCATAGCAACCCATCCATAGCAACCGGTCCATAGCAACCGGTCCATAGCAACCGTCCATAGCAACCAGTCCATAGCAACCGTCCATAGGAACCCGTCCATAGCAACCAGACCATAGCAACCCTCCATAGCAACCAGTCCATAGCAACCGTCCATAGCAACCAGTCTCTAGCAACCACTCCATAGCAACTGTCCATAGCAACCATTCCATAGCAACCATCTATAGCAACCAGTCCATAGCAACCAGTCCATAGCAACCACTCCATAGCAACCACTCCATAGCAACCGTCTATAGCAACCAGTCCATAGCAACCAGTCCATAGCAACCAATCCAGAGCAACCGTCAATAGCAACCAGTCCATAGCAACCAGTCCATAGCAACCAGTCCATAGCAATCAATCCAGAGCAACCGTCCATAGCAACCAGTCCATAGCAACCAGTCCATAGCAACCAGTCCATAGCAACCAGTCCATAGCCATCAGTCCATAGAAACCAGTCCATAGCAACCCTCCATAGCAACCGGTCCATAGCAACCAGTCCATAGCAACCAGTCCATAGCAACCGTCCATAGCAACCAGTCCATAGCAACCAGTCCATAGCAACCACTCCATAGCAACCCATCCATAGCAACCGGTCCATAGCAACCGGTCCATATCAACCGTCCATAGGAACCCGACCATAGCAACCGTCCATAGCAACCAGTCTCTAGCAACCAGTCCATAGCAACCACTCCGTAGCAACCACTCCGTAGCAACCACTCCGTAGCAACCACTCCATAGCAACCAGTCCATAGCAACCAGTCCATAGCAACCAGTCCATAGCAACCAGTTTTTGATGGGGCAAATAGGATGGTGCAGTTTTGATGGGGTAGTTTTTAATGGAGCAGTTTTTGATGGGGCAATGGACCGAACTGGCTCGACACACTGTTGGATCACATTTACATCTCCAGGGGCACCGTCTCCAGTCAGGAGTATTGGTGGAGGCAAGACCACGCCGCACAATTTCCCCAGAAATTGTATCTTTTCTAGTTACCTTATATAATATTATAATACCTTATTTAATCACTGCTGTTCAGCAGTCACATGACATTTCCCAAGTCTTTCCCATCCTCAGTGAAAGATCTGAGGGAGGAGTTTCAAGTACTCTTCTGAGGATATCTGGACTATAAATCTGTGTCTGCACAGGGTAGACATAAATTGTACATGACCCCAAAAAAAAACACTTTCAGAATAGAGAATCAAAATAAATAGTACTACAAATCTATATTACAAAGAGAATGTATATTCTCTTACAATAACATGGCGTAGGTAAAGTTTAAGCTGACTGACAATAGCTTTTACTTTGTTCACACTGTAAAGATATCTGGAGAAGGCTCTTCCAATCACAGGGAGATGAAACCTCCATCAATTAACATCCTATATGAAACCCCTATAGCAATAGGAGGACATGGAAGAGGAGAGAGAAGACTGTCATTTACCAGTGTGTATGCACCCACATTTGTGACGGTATAGTCATGTGGGCTGCACAGATAAGAAAAAAGGGGGAAATTAAAAACTTAGAAGGGAACTCAAACTGGAACATGCTCAGCAGATGTGGTAATAGCTGGTCTATATAATCTCAGGATGCCGGGGGGGGGGGGGGGCACAGACAAGGAGGGAAGGATAGTTAACAGCAGGATCAACCAAGCTTTTTGCAGTTTGCAGAAAAGAAATGACAAAGTGATTATACAGACACTGTAATTTAGCATGTATTGACAATGACTTGGGTTTAACCACTTGACCTTTGGAAGATTTACCCCCTTCATGACCAGGCCATTTTAATGCAATATGGCACTGTGTTACTTTAACTGACAATTGTGTGGTTGTGCAACACTGTACCCAAAAAAATTGATGTTCTTTTTGTCACAAATAGAGCTTTCTTTTGGTGGTATTTGATCACCTCTGCGTTTTTTTATTTTTTGCGCTATAAACAAAAAAAGTTAGTTTTATAGTGCTATAAAACATATCAAATAAATAAATAAAAAAATCGAATTTCTTCATCAATTTAGGCCAATATGTATTCTGCTACATATTTTTGGTTAAAAAATCCCAATAAGCGTATATATTAATTGGTTTGTTTAAAAGTTATAGCGTCTACAAACTATGGGATATATATATATATATATATATATATATATATATATATATATATATATATATATATACATACATATATATATATATATATATATTTATATATTATAGTAATGGCGGTGATCAGCAGGCTGTGATATTGCAGTGGACAAATCGGGACACTATCTGACACTTTTGATACAGTTTGGGGGATCGGTTCTAGAAAAATATGCACTGTCACTGTACTAATGACACTGGCAGGGAAGGTGTTAACATCAGGGGCGATCAAAAGGTTAGCTCTGTACCTAACCTGTGATTCAGTGTAGTGGGGGAGGTGCTATTACACTAGTGCTTTACAAGAACATAGGATCCATGCATCCATGCCTTCTGTACTCACAGAAAGGCAATCTGCCTTGTTTACATAGGCAGACTGCTGTTCTGCCTCTGTAACAAACGATTGAACGACAGTGAAAGCTTGCCCCAGACCAGGAAGTGTCAGATCATGTAGTAGGTACGTGATCTGGCACAGAGCGGCCACCCTGCCCAGTAAATGTACGGTGGGTGGTCCGCAAGTGGTTAATGACACTTTCAAAACAAACAGGTAGCAGTAAAATAAATTATGCTTACCACCAATTCTGTCTTTTGTGCCTTGTGTCTTTGGTACCAGGCACCATTTAGCCTTTTCTGAGTTTTCCAAATCTTACACCAATGCACACCATTGCTTGTTATTTTTTTATTCTGTTCTTTATTTTTTAGGTAGCTATAAAAATAGTATTAAAGGGTATATCAAATTGTGTGCAAGGTTCATTTTTTTTTTTCTAATTTAGTTATATTTCTTCTGGTTTTATAGTTGAGCGTCTTTGTTTTGCCAACATTTTACATGTAATAATATTCCTATTATTTTTAATTCTCTAGAATCTTTTGTTATGCCCGAGAGAGAGATGTTCTCAGCAGAGAAGTCTATAGTCAACATGGTGAAATGTCAAGGCAACCTGCCATCATCCACCTGCTCATCTGCCAGAATAACTGCTAACAGGACCTACAGGAGCAAACCTTCTCAGAATGGCCTTCTGACAAAGATGCATGAGGAAGAACACCACCAGCAGATGTCTATCCTCCAGCTTCAGCTAATTCAGATGAATGAAGTACATGTAGCTAAAGTGCAGCAGATTGAGCGAGAATGTGAAATGGCTGAGGTTGAACACCGAATTAAGATGGAGATCCTGAATAAAAAAAAAATGTACTGGGAAAGGAAATTGCAAACAATCACAAAAGAATGGCCAGTGGCATCATTTAACAGACCTTTCCCAAACTCACCATAAACATTAACTTAAAACTGATGAAAGTGGAAAACACAAACAGCTAATTCTTTAAAAAGGCTTTGCCAACTCCATAAACATTACCCAACACTGGTTACATTTGTTGTGAAGGAACAATAGTTACAAAGAAATAAACTAAAAAATAAATAAATGCTACATTGTTAGGGACTTGTCGTGGCAGCAATGTAGTTTCTCTGTTCGCAGTATTAGAACTAAAACAGATAGCACCTGGCCTGTTTGTTTTGGCCACATTGCTTATGGTAGAATAATGGTAATGGTATGGTTTGGTCATTTCTCAGACCAACCTTTTTCTTACCATTGATCTTAGTGACAGATTCATTTTTGTTATTTTATTATTTTATAAATACTATTACTATGTTGGTTTAATAGATTTGGTTAGTACACTGTTTGATAAATGTGGATATAAACTCTGTATATGTGTCACATTGTGTGCCTATGTATATGTGTGTGTGTATGTATGTATGTATGTATGTATGTATGTATATATATATATATATATATATATATATATATATATATATATATATATATAATTTTTTTTCATACTGTATATAAACATATACACATATACATTCACTCTTTTATGAAAGAAGAAAAAGATCACCGCTTATTGGTAGTGTAATTGAAATACTGAAGATGATAGGTTGTACAGATTAAAGCCCATTTCCTGATTTTATTATATTTTTTTTTTCAAATTTGTTTTATTAATCTTTTCCATTACATTACATTTCATACAAATCAGTATATAAATACTTAAAACACTTGTACATACAAATACATAGACAATACATGGACGGTCTCAATATACTCCCTATTAAAAAAAGGTCTCATTCCATTGGTAGACATTATACTAGGTAGTCTACTACAGGATGCTGTAGTCAACTTATCTAGAGATTACGCTCCCTGGGCCGGATTCAGATACGAGATACGACGGCGTATCTCCGGATACGCCGTTGTATCTCTGAGTGCGGGCCGTCGTATCTATGCGACTGATTCAGAGAATCAGTTACGCATAGATTTCCCTAAGATCCGACCGGTGTAAGTGTCTTACACCGTCGTATCTTAGGCTGCATATTTACGCTGGCCGCTAGGTGGCGCTTCCGCATATTTACGCGAGGAATATGCTAATTAGGTATATACGCCGATTCAGAGACGTACGTCCGGCCGGCGCATTTTTTATGTCGTTTACATTAGGCCTTTTTCTGCGTTTATTTACCCCTGCTATATGATAGCTAATGTTAAGTATGGACGTCGTTCCCACGCCGAGTTTTGAAAATTTTACGTCGTTTGCGTAAGTCGTTCGCGAATAGGTCATTTACGTTCATGTCGAAACCAATACGTCCTTGCGGCGTACTTTGGAGCAATGCACACTGGGATATTCCACGGACGGCGCATGCGCCGTTCGTGAAATACGTCAAATACGTGGGGTCACAGTGAATTTTAATAAAACACGCCCACATCAAACACATTTGAATTAGGCGGGCTTACGCCGGAGCAGGGGCGGACTGACCATTGAGTCATTCGGGCACTGCCCGAGGGCCCCATGCCACTAGGGGGCCCCATCAGGGTTGCCAGGCTCATTAAAACCAGGGACAGTATGTAAAAATCTGTGTTTTTTTTACATCTGTCCCTGATATGTCCAAAAGCGACATGCTTTTGATGTGAAAATCCCGAGATTTTAGCTGCCCTGCCTCTGCACTGCCTCCTGGCTTGGTGGCCATCTGTAAAAACTGGGGCCCCATAATCTTCTATTGCCCGGGGGCCCCATGAGTTGTCAGTCCGCCCCTGCGCCGGAGGATTATACGTTACGCCGCCGTAAAATAGGGCGCAAGTTCTTTCTGAATACAGAACTTGCGCCCCAATTTACCGCGGGGTAACGTATCGCAGATACGTTACGCCAGCAGATAGATAGACAAATCTATCTGAATCCGGCCGCCTCCTATGTTCTATTTCCCAAGCTAGAGAGGACACTGGAGAATTTTAAAGCATCTGTTAGTTTTTTATTGTTATCTGAGTTCTCCCTGAATTCCTGACAGGACAAGAAGTAATTGAAAATTTCTCCAATGGGGACACAAAAAACACTGATCAAAAACATTTTTTTAGTAGCATAGGGAAGGGAGAAAACAGCTGACAATGTTTTATTGCTGTATGTGCCAGTGATGCCTGCACCCCCCCCCCCCCCCCCCATTATACAGGTGTCACAGGGATAGAACATTTTGGAAAATCTTGTTGATGGGGTCACAGATAGCAATAGAAATGTGACAGTCGCTTTTTTTGTTTTTAATAATCCACAATTCCATATTTGTTCATAGGTTATCTTAATTGCTGTAGCTATTAACGAATATTGAAAGGGTTGCAAGCATAACTTTACACAGGGTTTGAAGAGGTCAAAAGGACAAGACCATTGTGTCTTATGTCACGATAACTAATAAATCATGGTCCAATATGTTATTTTTCAAACATAGTGGTGAAAGAGTGCTGCGCTCCTGAACAGGGCTGGGCTTGATTTACCCCTCAAAATAACATATTGGGCTGCATTGTGCACTTCAGCAAGAGGGGATGCATACCTATGCTGCTGAGATAGATAGGGGTGTAATTTTAGTCTTGGACACTAGGGGCCAGATTCACAAAGCACTTACGCTGGCGTATCTAGAGATGCGTGGCGTAATTAAAAAATGCGGCGTGCGTATCTATGCGCCGTATCCTCAAAACGAGATACGCCTGAAAACCATTATTTTCCGTCCAACGTAAAACGATTACACCGGCGCATCTTGGAGGGCAAAATACGCTAGACGCACCATTGATTTGCTAGTCAAATATGCAAATGAGGGAGATACGGCGATCCACAAAAGTACGCTTGTGCAGTGCAGGCTACGCCCTGTGCGCATCTGCTGTTTTCCCGGCGGAAAGTTACACCTTATAAAAGCTGCCTTAACTTTACACCAGACGTGTGCAGGTCAGCTAAAGCAACACCATTAGGGACGAGCTGAGCACACACACGTGCAGGACAACAATCTGTATGCCAACATGCCAGGGGCATCCATGCTCATAGCTATACTAGTGAATTTAGAGGCGCGCAGAAGGAGGAGGGAACGGAGGAGGAGGAGGAGGGCACAGGAGAGGATATACCGCACACGCCTAGATGTCTTTGCCATGCCTGCTTCTGAGGTGTATCACACCTTCAGATTTAGCCCTGAAGCCATCATGGAATTAACCACAACCCTGAAAGATGACATCACCAGCCCAACACAACGCTCACATGCACTGGAGCCACTGGTCAAGGTCATAGCAACACTGCATTTCCTGGCCACTGGCTCTTTTCAGCGTACAAGTGGAGTGGTGGCTGGGATGGCACAATCCTCCATTAGCAGAGGTGTGCACCAGGTTGTCCCTGCAATCCTGAGACGCATGGCCAACCAAATCATCAAACCCACCCAGGAGGACCTGCGGATGAAGACAATGACAGATTTCTATAGAATTGCCAGATTCCCACGCACCGTGGGGGCCATTGATAGCACACATGTGGCACTACAGCCCCCCCATGAGACAGAGCACATGTACCGCAATCGGAAGCACTGGCATTCCATAAATGTACAGGTGATAGCCGATGCCCAATACCTCATATGGCATGTCCGTGCCAAACACCCAGGATCCAGCCATGACAGCTACATATACCGTCAAAGCAACATCCCAAGAGAATTTGAACAGAACGTGTATGGGGACAGCTGGCTGGTTGGTGAGTGACATGGGTTTTAGGCATGACTGTCCCCCCCCCCCCCTGATGCAGACATCACGAGGGGCACATGCACGACTAACATCCTCCTGTCTTTTCCCTTCCAGGTGACTCTGCATATGCACTTGGACCCCATCTCATGACTCCATTCCGGAACCCCCAAACCCCAGGAGAGGAAAACTACAACGCTGCACACATACGTACCCGTGCAGTGGTGGAACGCACCTTTGGCCTCCTGAAGTCCCGTTTCCGATGCCTGGATAAATCTGGGGGTACCCTGTTGTATTCTCCAAACTTTGTGTGCCAGATCATCGGGGCATGTTGCATTCTGCACAACTTCGCAGTGAGAAGGGGCCTGGAGATTGACATACGTGATGACCTGACTAGTGTTGAGCAGAATACGCCATATTCGATTTCGCGATATATCTCGAATATATAGTCGAATATTCGAGATATATTCGCTAAATTCGAATATTCGTGATATTTTTTCGAAATGAAATGATTGCGAAATTTCGCTATTGCGAATGCGAACATAATTGCGAAATTTCGACAAATGCGGAAGGAGCACTCTGATTGGCTCAGAATATTCGTGATATTTTACAATACAAAATAATTGCGAAATTTCGACAAATGCGGAAGGAGCACTCTGATTGGCTCAGAATATTCGTGATATTTTACAATACAAAATAATTGCGAAATTTCGACAAATGCGGAAGGAGCACTCTGATTGGCTCAGAATATTTGTGATATTTTACAATAGAAAATAAAAAGTGTTTTGCATTGGTGGTGATTCTTTACTCTATCCATCTGTCACAGCCGTTTGTCAATCAAACACCTTGAAGAGGTGTTGAAGATTGAACACGTTCATGCTGCATGCTTTGGACTTTTTTTAACTTCACATATCAAAGACATTTTTATGAAAGATTATTTTTCTATTATTGGGACTATATTTCTTTATATATTTGTTTCACTGTGTATTTCACAAGTTATTTGCGCTTGCTTATTTTATAATTTGCCCACATGTCTTGTCACTAGACATATTTTTTATTCTTGTAGAGCGACTCCATTTTCTGTCTTGTATTAATTTATGTTGTATAACATTTTTGAGTTGCTGCTGTATTCTCCCCTTTTTTTAAGGTATGCGCAATTTTTTCCTTCTTACAAAAAAAAATAATATCAAACATACAAATATTCATAACAGAAACATACACAAAGCCCCCCCCCCTTTTGCATCAGAGACAATCAGAGTTCTCCTACCACAGTTATCGAAAATTCGCAATCATTTTCGCATTCGCATTAGCGAAATTTCGCAATTTTTTTTATTTTTATATTCGGCAACATAAAAGGATCGCCTCAGCTTAGCTACTCGGCCCAGGGTCTCTAATCATACCAGCAATGCTTTTAGACGTTGATAGGATGTGATCTGTTTTAAAAAAAAAATGAAAAAATGCGAATATTCGGAATAGGGAATATTCACCGCGAAATTCGAAATATATCGCGAATACTCGAATATGCCATATTCGAGCCGAATATTCGCAATACGAATATTCGTGAGCAACACTAGACCTGACCCCCTGAACCAGACATTCCCCCCCTAACCGAGAGTACCACGTCTTCTCGCAGAAGGCACCTTTGCATAGTAAACACACACATTAATCATGGCACAATGAGAATGCATGCATGCACACCACTGTGGTCCCTAGCACACACACCCCACATCCTCATCGAATTGGATTAGACCAAAGTACACCGCACGGTACAAGGGAGCAGCAACGCCCCGCCAAGGCTCCATTTATGTCACTGTACATTCATACACCATTCACATGGACCTGGGATCACTTCTCCCTGGTTCTGGGGATCCCTACTCCACCAAAAATGAGGGTGACACCCCTTTTCTGGCAGGAATGTCACCCCCACATTCATACATCATTCACACACATAAAACAAATCATAATCACATTACAAATCCCTAAAAAATACAAAAAAACAAAAAACAAAAGCACATACCACATTACCGACGGCGTGAGCTACTCCTGGGCCGGCCACGGTCATGGCCACTCAGGGGAGACTCATGGGGGGAGCAGGGGAAGGAGGAGCCTCCCCTGGTGTCTGTACACCTGCTGGCCTGCCCTCCAAGGCCACAGCTATTCTGTTCAGGCCCACAGAGAGGGCTGCCGTATTGGCCTGGACAGCCTGGGTATTGTCCTGGACAGCCTGGGTCAGGGCGTTCACCTCTAGGGCCATGCCTGCTGCGGCGGTCTGCAGGTCACAAAAGCAGGTGATGATCGCCAATGAGTTGGTGCCCAGAATATTTACCAAGTCTTTTATGGAGCCCAGACTGTCCTTGATCTGGGCCAAAGTCCGGGTGACCTGACCCAGATGGTGGGTCTGACGGGCCTGGTCCCTCCACAGATTTGCAGGCAGAAAGTCTGCCACCCCCTGGTCTTCTGGGTGCCTGCAGATGAGGCTTGGGGCCTGGGAGGAGGGGAGCCCCCTGGGGGGGAGCCCTGTTGGGGGAGGAGTGGGAGGGGCTACCCCTGATGGAGGCCTGACTGCTGCCAGCCACAGGGGGAGCCTCATCCAAAAGCCCAAGTATTTCCCTGGCAAGGTCAAGCTGACCCTCCTCAACCTCCCACCCCTCATCCTCCTCCCCCTCAACCTCCTCATGAGGTGAGGTGTGGCCACTCCCCTGAAGATTCCTGCCCCCTGGGGGGAGTGGGAGGGGCTACCCCTGATGGAGGCCTGACTGCTGCCAGCCACAGGGGGAGCCTCATCCAAAAGCCGAAGTATTTCACTGGCAATGATTACCTCCTCCTCCTCAACCTCCTCCACCTCATCCTGCTCATGAGGTGAGTTGTGGCCACTCCCCTCCCCTGAGGACTCCTGCCTTTCCTGGGGCTCTTCAGCAGCCTGTTGTCCGGGGGATGGAGCAGACTGGCCAGATGGCCCAGCACTCTCCTGGCCATCTGTGGATGACACAAAACATACACAGGTTGGAGGAACCACACACTTGGCACATATTCCCTCCCCCCCCCACACATGCTACACACCAGATAGAAAAAAAAATTAACTTACCTGTCCTCACGGCCTCATCGGAGTCAAAGCCAGGCAGGCCCACCACTTGCTGGCTGTGGGAGCACTGGGCCACTGCACGCTCCTCATCAGTCCACCTGATGGTGCAAGGTGGTCCCCCGCCAGTGCCCCTGGCATGTGCAGTAATCTTGGCCAGCTTATCACGGACCAGGCTCCTCAGATCATTGATCTTCTTTGCTATCCCACTGGGGGTCCTCGTCTCCCCCCCGCATTGATCTCATTAGTAATGTCCTGAAGGATCGCCTTCTTCCTGGCCGGGGTGATGTCCCGGCTCTCAGGGCCATGTCAAAATCGCCCATATCGGGTGATGGCCCTAGCAAGTATTTGCTTCTCACGCACCGAGAAGTTGAGCTTTCTCCTCTTTGTTGCCATCTCACCCAACACTCAGCACCAAACAGACACAAAAATCAGACAGAACAAACACACACAAAAAGACACAGAACAAACACACACAAAAAGACACAGAACAAACACACACAAAAAGACACAGAACAAACAGAGACAAAAATCAGACAGCAAAAACCAAAAAACACAAACAACAGACACAAAAAACACTCAGAAAAAAAAAAACACCTAATACAAACTCCTCTGAGGCCCCATACACACGATAGAATCCATCCGCAGATAAATCCCAGCAAATGGGTTTCTGCGGATAGATCCTATGGTGTGTACACGCCAGCGGATCTGTTTCCGCGGAGAAATCTCCTCTGGGATGGATTCCAGCAGATCGGATATTTGCTGACATGCACAACAAATCCATCTGCTGGAATCCATTCCAACGGATGGATCCGCTCGTCTGTACAGACTTACCGGATCCATCCGTCCAAAGGGATTCCCCGCACGCGTCGTAATGATTTGACGCATGCGTGGAAATCCTTATATGACAGCGTCGCGCCCGTCGCCGCGTCATAATAGCGGCGACGGCACGACACGTCATCGCCAGAGGATTTCAGCGCGGATTTCAATGCGATGGTGTGTACACGCCATCGCATAGAAATCTTCTGAAATCCTCGAGAGGATTTATCCGCGGATACGGTCCGCTGGACCGTATCTGCGGATAAATCCTCTCGTGTGTATGGGGCCTAACACTCTCCAATAAATCTTTCCTACAACACTCCTACACAAACCAACACACAGCCACAGACAACAGAACAAAAGCACCTCGCTTTCAGGAAGGGGAACACAGGGATGTACATTTGTCTGGGCCTATTTATACACAGGGCGTATCTCACTAAGTACGCCGGGCCTAGTTCCTATCTCACTGATTGCGCCGGGCCGAGTTCTGAGCATGCCCAGTGAGGTGCATATTCATGCGCGCATGCGCAGTACGGCCGGCCCTTCATTTGCATGGGGTCACGGCTCATTTCAATGGAGCACGCCCACTTCCTTCCCACTTTCAATTACCCCGCCTTACGCCTCGGAATTTACGTTACGCTGGCGCAAATTTGGGCGCAAATACTCTGTGGATACGGTACTTGCGTCATGAAATTGAACCGCCGTAACGTAACAGATCTGCGCTACGCCGATCTAAATATGTGCCGCTTTACGTGAATCTGGCACTAAAAACCCAGCACTGCTTCTAAATGTGGCTTTGCTATGCATATATCTGTTTAAAAATATGTGCCATGCCTCACATTGGATTTGTATGCACCATGGAGAGTTAATATTGTGTAACTTGTTTAAAAGCAGGTGAAGTTGGCCCAAATAATGGAAAAAAGTGTAACTGACAGATTTGTGTAGGAAATCAGAATGTAGAGTCTTCTTTAGAAACAGTAATTTTCTATGTTTTATTTTAAGCCAATTATATGTTTTTGTTTGATGTGCTAAATTAAAATGTTTGTCTTTTTTTTTTCTTTTTTATTATATAATTATTTTGTATGTTAGTAATGTGTTAGGCCCCGTACACACGACAGAGTTTCTCGGCAGAATTCACCGAGAAACTCGGTCAAAACCTGGATTCTGCCGAGAAACTCTGTCGTCTGTACAGTTTTGGCTCGATGGAGCCGCCGAGGAACTCGACGAGAAAATAGAGAACATGTTCTCTATTTTCTCGTTGTTCTATGGGAGAAGGCGGCCTGCCGAGCTCCTCGGCGGCTTCATCCCAAAACTCGACGAGGAACTCGACGTGCCAAGCACGTCGAGTTCCTCTGTCGTGTGTACGGGGCCTTAGAGGAAGTCTTGGCTAGCGAGAGAAATTTAAATTACATGCAGTTCCTAGTTTGTGACATACACTCACTGCAGATCAATCAATGTGAAATAATGAATTCCACATATGAACAATTCCTAGTCCAAAAATGGCCAAGGACCCACTGTCCATGTAAACTTTGCCAACTTTCCATTTTGTTGTTGCTGTGTGATAAAGTCTATCAATCAAAGTTGGGTCCTTTGAAATCTTTTCCAATCTTTTGCAGTCACAGTCATTATTGATGCAACCACCTGTGCAATCCAGACACCAAATTATATTTAGAATATCTGGTATTATGTGCAGGCTTGTGCCTCCAAAGAGGGCACGATAAGTACTTAGCAAACATTAAGAGAACAATAGGAAATCGATATGGTTGTTTCCATGGGTATATCAAAGTATATTACAAGAAAATATATAAATTATTATGAAAATATAAAACAGATTTTTATTGATACATACAAATCTATCATCTCAGACAGGGTTTCTCGGGAAGAGACTGGATCTAAGTGGCGCGAATTCTGTCACCCAAAGGTGAGGTGAGACTGGTGCTTACAGTAGCCAGAATGCGATCGGGAGGTATTACAGGAACAGGAGCCAACTCAATCTTGAGAAGCGGAGGAAAGCGGTTTTGCAACATTCTTAGTACCGGGTAATTGAAAGCTTGACAGAAAAAGAGCCCACGTGCTCTTCTGAGAGATAAGCATTTAACCCTCAGACCAGAATGTGAGATTATTATGGTCAGTCAAAATAAGGAGTGACACAGCGGTACCTTCGAGGAGATGCCTTCATTCTTTAAGAGCTAAATAGATAGCGAACAGTTCTTTACCGTAATTGCATTTTGCAGGAGACAATTTCTTAGAAAAGTAGCCACAAGGAGGTAGGACGTTGAGACAGAAGGGCGCCCACTCCAGTCTTGGATGCATCAACCTCAAGAATGAAGGTGTCATGATCACTAAAGTGCTCTTGCTCCGGGTGTTGGCTGTTGCATTCTCCCTGTCTATGTTCACCTTTTAGGTGATTGATCTGCTCAGTCACCTGATATAAGCAAACTGAACACTCTATCCCTTGCTTGTGATAGAGACAGATCTACCTGTATTGTTCCTAGACCAAGCCCCTGTTAGTCTGCCTTGTTTGATGTTGGATCCCCTGTGTTTAACCCGGATTGGACTGGATTATCCCCTGCCCTTCTACCTGGAACGGATACTGAACTCAACCTGCCCCTACCTGGACTGTCTTTGAACCACGCTGTCTGCTAACTGCAAGTAACCTGTTGTTTGCTCTGTCTGCGTCTGCCCAGCTCGGCTGGCCAGACACTATAGCATTGTGTTTAAGTCCTGGGGCAACCAAGTACCAGTAGGCCTGCTTGCCTTAAGGGAAAGGGGGCTGCTATAGGTGAAGTGCACAGTAGCCAGTTATGGTGTCTGACCACCTACGTTGGGGTAGACATGACATTCATGACATTATCACAAGCCAATAACAAAAAAATTCTGTCAAGATGGACTCTGCATGGGCTCGCTTATTCGCTGAGGAAATTTGCAAGCTGATACGTTAAGTCCAGGAACTGTCTTCACGTGTAGATGCACCTCCAGCAGTAACACAGGAGCCAAAGCCCAAAGGTAACCCGCCTGATCATGTTCCCCATATGTTTTCTAACTTTAAATACAGTTGGATGCTATAGTTTAAGCTTAAGCCACACTCCACTGGTTCTGAAGCACATTGGGTCAGCCTGACCCAATGGTTGCAGGGGGATCCCCAGTCTTGGGCGTTTAGTCTCCCCACAGATGACCCAGTCAGAGAGTCAGTTGAAGCCTTTTTTAAAGCCTTAGGTTTACTGTATGATGATCCTGACCATGCTCATTCAGCTGAAGCTAACCTTAGGTCAGTACGTCAGGGTAAATGCACCGCTGAGCTAGTAGTAGTTCTGATTTCCGCTGCTGGGCCCTGACTCAGGGTGGAATGACCCAGCTCTAAGAAGCTAGTTCAGGTCAGGCTTATCAGACTCCTTCAAAGACTCCTACCCTGATCCAAACTCATTGAATAAAGCATTGACAGGCGTTTACGGGAAAGGAGTACCGAGAGGTTTGTTTCCTTGCCCCGCAGTACGCTGCCTACCTTTTCTTCATTTCCTGAGCCCAGAAGGATGAGCCCATGCAAATTGGCGCTGCCCATTTATCCCCTGGGGAAAAGGCTAGAAAGAGATCTCAGGGACTCTGCCTATACTGTGACAACCTGGGCCACTTTGTCGCTAGCTGTCCTAATAAGCTGAGTAACACCAAAAGTCTAGTGCAGGTGGGGTCTGCTTCTATAGATCATACTGTGTCTGTTTCCCTCAGAGATGGCTTATTTGTTCCTGAACAACTTAGTTCTGATAATTTTTTTCACCACCTCTCTGCTTTCATTGATTCTGGTGCTGCTGGCAATTTCATTGATAGGGACCTAGCACACCGTCTACAGATTCCGGTGACTAAGGTGCACAGACCTTTCTCAGTTTTAGCAATTGATAACTCTCCCTTGTCCATGGGCCTGGTGACAACGTGCACGGTACCCATTACCCTGACCACGCATAAGGAGACAATAAGCTTCTACGTGATCTCATCTCCTGCTTATCCCCTTATACTCTAAAGAGTATCCCTGGCTTAAACTGCACAACCTGCACATAGACTGGGCTAGAAGAGATTGGATCCTGGTCCCTGACCTGCATCCAGAATTGCATTAAAATCTCTGACCAGTTGCCCATGTATAACTCTAGTGTGGCCAGTACCAGTCATGTGCCTTTTTTTCCAGTCCTATTCAGATCCTGCTTATGCCAACATTTCCAAATGTAACTATAGTTTACATAACCATGTACCTTTATATGACTCTGTTATAGCAAAATACGGTGACAAGTCTTTTGAATTCTCTACAGGCCACCTCTCCAGCCAATTACACAGCCTGAACCTCCTCCTAGAAACCGGGCTTGTCCATTGTCTCGTAGCCTTAAGCCCTGTTTGGAAACTTCCTCCAAATCCTCAGAAGTCAAGCCCTCTGGATAACCCCTACCTTTGCCTGTTGCTAAACTCCCTTGGATGCACAGCCAGGCTAACTTGTCCGCAAGTTCCACTGTTGCTACACCTGGTGATGCGATTCAGACGGTCGCTACGCCTGGCGATGCGGCTGAGTAAGCCACTACATCAGTAATGCCAGTCCAACCCATGCCAATTGAGCTTCTTGCTTCTTCCTATTCTGGACTTTCTGCTGATGCGATTCGGCCACTGCATCAAGAATACCAGTCCAGCTCATGTCCATGAACTTCCTGCTTTTTCTTATTCAGGATTTTCTATAACCTGGCCTCACCCTACTTCTCTAACCAGTCTAAGGCCTAGTACACACAAGAGGATTTATCCGCGGATACGGTCCACCGGACCGTTTCCGCGGATAAATCCTCTCGAGGATTTCAGCGGATTTGGATCCGATGGAGTGTACTCACCATAGGATCGAAATCCGCGCCGAAATCCCATCGCGATGACGTGTCGCGCCGTCGCCGCGATGATGACGCGGCGAAGTGTGCGACGCTGTTATATAAGGAATTCCACGCATGCGTCGAATCATTACGACGCATGCGGGGGATCCATTCAGACGGATTGATCCGGTGAGTCTGTACAGACCAGCGGATCAATCCGTTGGGATGGATTCAAGCGGATAGATTTTAAAGCATGTCTTCAAATTTGTATCCGCTGGAAATCCATCCCAGGGGATAAAAATCCGCGGAAACAGATCCGCTGGATTGTACACACCAGGGGATCTATCCGCTGGAGCCGGTCCGCGGATTAATTCCAGCGGATGGATCCTCTCGTGTGTACGGGGCCTAAGAGGTTCAATCCACCCTTTCGATAAACTGCCTCATTTGACCAAGTGGGGCTTTCAATCCTTTTTTCAGGGCTCTCTGCACCCCGCTCGTGTTTCAGCTGTCTGGCTTGACACATCCCCTGCCAACCAACCTGACCTTGTGGATTTATGGATCTCTGCCAACTGATCTTTAAGGGTCCAGGGGCCTCAGAGGGGGGTATGTCATGATCACTTAAGTGTGTTGGCTGTGGCATCCTCCCTGTCTGTGTTCACCTGTTAGGTGATTAGGTGATTGATCTGCTCAGTCACCTGATATAAGAAAACACTCTGGGCCAAATCCACAGCCAGCGGCGGAAATTACGTTTTTCAAAACTTATGTCATTTAAGTTACGGCGCCATAAGTTGGTCTCGTAAGTGCCGTATCCACAGCGCATTTGCGCACAAAATTGCGCTTACGTAACTTAAATTCCGAGGCGTAAGGCGGGGTTATTGCAAATGGGAAGGAAGTGGGCGTGCTTCATTGTAATGAGCCGTGACCCCATGCAAATGAAGGGCCGGCCGTACTGCGCATGTTCGCACGAATCTGCTTCTCACTGGGCATGTGCAGAACTTTGCTCGGCGCAATCAGTGAGATAGGTAAAAGGCCAAGCATACTTAGTTTGAGGATCGCCCTGTGTGTAAATAGCCCCAGTCAAACACACTTCCCTTGCAAAAGTATTTCCCTGTGTTCCCTTCCTAGAGCAAGTTGCTTCTGCTCTGAACGTTTGTCAGTGTTTGTTGGTGAGTTGTGTGTGATAGAGAAGTTTTGGAGGAGTATTAGATAGTAGTTGTTGTTTGTTTCTGATAAGTGTATTTTTTGTTTGATTGTTTCTGCTAAGTGTTTTTTTTTTCCTGCTTGTATTTTGTGTTTGTTTTTTTCTGCTTGTATTTTGTGTTTGTTTTTTTCTGCTTGGATTTTGTGTTTGTTTTTTGTGTGTTTGTTTTTGACTTTGTAGTAGCTGTCTGCTTGTGTGTTTTGATTTGTGTTTCTTTGTTGTGTGTGCATTTTTGTTTGTTTGTCCTGTGAGTTTTCTTGTTGCTGAGTGGTGTCTGTGATGGCACCCAAGCGCAGGAAGCTTAATTTTACCCATGTGGAGAAGCAAATCCTTGCCAGGTCCATCGTCCGATACGGGCGCTATTTACATGGGCCTGAGAGCCGGAACACCTCCCCGGCCCAAAGGAAGAAGATCTATCAACAAATTACAGATCAGATAAATGTTTTTTCTATCTGGTGATTAGCATGTGTGGGTGGGGGAAGGGAAGATGTGCTGATCCTCAAACCTGTGATTGTTTGGTGTCCTCCACAGATGACCAGGAGATTGCTGGCCCATCAGGCCAGCAGGTTGCAGGCCCATCAGCCCAGGAGGATGCTGGGCCATCAGGCCAGGCTGCTGCACCACCCCAAGGACAGGAGGCTGCTGAGGATTCCCCAGGGGAGGGGAGTGGCCAAACCTCCCCTCATGAGGAGGATGAGGGGGAGGAGGATGAGGGGGAGGAAGAAGAAAACCTGCAGCTTGGCAGGGAAATCCTTCTGACCTCTGAGCTAATGACATTTGAGGATACCCTTGAGGCTACCCCAGAGGCTACCCCAGAGGCTGGCAGCAGTCAGGCCACCATCAGGGGTAGCCCCTCCCACTCCTCCCCCAACAGGCTGCAACCAACAAGGGTCACTCTCTCCCCTCCTCCAGAGCCACAAGCCTCAGGGGCAGGCAGGATGGTGACCCAGGAGACCAGGGGGGTGTTTGAGCGTCTGCCGGCCAGTCTGCAGAGGGACAATGCCCGGCAGACCCGCAGTCTGGGTGAGATACAAAAAAGTATTAACAAGATGGAGCACAGCCTGGGTGCAATGAGGGAGTCACACGGTGATGTGGCCACAAACTCTTTGGGGGTCATCACCTGTTTGTGGGACCTGAAGACCGCCACAACAGGCGTGGCCCAGGAGGTGACTGCCCTGACCCAGGCTGTGCAGGACAATACCCGGGCTGTGCAGGACAATACCCGGGCTGGCCAGGCCAATACGGCTGCCATCACTGGCTGTCTGAACAGGATAGCAGTGGCCTTGGAGGGCAGGCCAGCAGGAGGACAGACACCAGGGGAGGCTCCTTCTTCCCCTGCTCACTCACCCCCCCATGAAGATACTCCCTCCCCTGCTCACACCCCCCCCCCATGAAGATCCTCCAGTTGGCCGTGCCCGTGCCCGTGCCCTTGGGCAGCCCAGACGGAGCACTCGCCGCATGAATTAATTAGCAGGGGTACTTTTGATTTTTTTTTGTTTTATTTTTTTTATGATTTAGTTTATTATACTGTACTTATGATTTGGTTTATGTGTGTGAATGATGTGTGAATGTGGGGGGGTGGCATTCCTGATAAAATAAAGGTGTCACCCTCAGTTTTGGTGGAGAGGGATCCCCAGGACCAGGGAGAAGTGATCCCAGGTTCCTGAATGGTGTATGAATGCACAGTGACATAATTGGAGCCGTGGCATGGCGTTACTGCTCCCAAGTACCAAAGGGGGGGGGGGGTACTTGGATCTAATCCAATTCGATGTGCATGTGATGTGTCTGTGCTAGGGACCACAGTGGTGTGCATTCATGCATTCTCATTGTGACATAATTAATCTGCGTTTACTATGAATAAAAAACATTCTCAATGTGACATTATTCATGTGCGTTTACTGTGAAAACAAATATTATCATTGTGACATTATTCATGTGTGTTTACTGTGAAAAAATGCCTTCTGCAAGGCGTCTCCTGGCTGCTGTGCCCTCAACAGACCGGGTAGAGTGGGTTAGGGGGGATTGCCTGGGTGGGGGGTCAGGTCAGCATGTATGTCAATCTGCAGTCCCCTTCTCATGGCAAAGTTGTGCAGCACGCAACATGCACCGATGATCTGGCACACAAAGTCTGGCGAATACAACAATGTACCCCCAGACTTATCCAGGCATCTGAAGCGGGACTTCAGCAGCCCAAATGTGCACTCCACAACTGCCCGGGTGCGAATGTGAGCCTCATTGTAGCGTTGCTCTCCTGGAGCTTGGGGGTTCCTGAATGGGGTCATCATATGTGGTCCCAGGGCAAATCCAGAGTCACCTGTAAGGGAAAAGACATAAGGATGTTAGTCATGCATGTGCCCCTTGTGATGTCTGCATCATGGGGGGGGGACATACCTGACACCCATGTCACTCACCAATCAGCCAGCTGTCTCCATACAGGTTCAGTTCCAAATCTCTGGAGATTTTGGTCTGCCGGAATATATAGCTGTCATGGCAGGATCCAGGGAATTTTGCACAGACGTGCCAGATGAGGCCATGGGCATCCACGATTACCTGGACATTTATGGAATGCCAGTGTTTCCGATTCCGGAACAGGTGCTCTGTCTCATGGGGGGGCTGTAGTGCCACATGGGTACAATCAATGGCCCCGATGGTCCGTGGGAATCGGGCAATGTTGTAAAAGTCCGTCATGGTTTGCAATCGCTGGTCCTCCTGGGTGGGTTTTTGAAATTGATTGGCCATGCGTCTCAGTATTGCAGGGACTACTTGATGGACACACCTGCTCATGGAGGATTGTGCCATCCCAGACAGACCTCCACATGTGCGTTGGAAAGACCCAGTGGCAAGGAAATGGAGTGTTGCCATTACTTTGATGAGAGGTGGCAGGGCATGGGATCGTTGGGTTGGGGTGGTGAGATCATCCTGCAGGATTCTGGTTAATTCCAGGATGGCTTCCCGGTTAAAACGGAAGTTGCCATAGACCTCAGAAGCAGGCATGCCAAAGAGATCTCGGCGTGGGCGGTATACCCTCTCCTGTGCCCTCCTCCTCCGTGCCCTCCTCCTTCTTTGTGCCTCTAAAGTAGCGAGTGCTGCTAGGATCATGGATGGCCCGGGCATGTTGGCAGACAGTTTGAAGTCCAGCAAATATGTGTGCTCAGCTTTTCCTCAATGCTGTTGCTTCAGCAGACCTTTACACAGCATGTGTAAAATTAGGGCTGCTTTTATAACGTGTAAATTTGCGCAGGGAAACTAACAGGTGCGCACAGGGCGTAATCTACGGCGCACACACTTAATTATGTGGATCGCCCTATCTCCCTCATTTGCATCTTTGCCTATCAAAAACAGCGGCGTGACTAGCGTAATTTGCGTCCGAGGATGCGCCGGTGTAATCATTTTAGGTAGGACGGAAAATCCGGATTTTAATGCGTAACTCGTTTTGAGGATCGGACGCAAAGATACGCGCGGAGTAAAATTAGAAATCTCGAGTTAAGTCGGCGCATCTGCTTTGTGGATTTGGCCCTCTATCCCTTGCTTGTGATAGAGACAGATCTACCTGTATTGTTCCAAGCTCCTGTTAGTCTGCCTTGTTTGTTGTTGGATCCCCTGTGTTTGACCCGGATTGGACTGGATTATCCCCTGACCGCAGCCTGCCCTTCTACCTGGAACGGATACTGGATTATCTCCTGAACTCAGCCTGCCCCTACCCTAGTCTTTGAACCACGCTGTCTGCTAACTGCAAGTAACCTGTTGTTTTCTCTGTTTGTGTCTGCCCAGCTGGGGGCAACCAAGTACCGGTAGGCCTGCTTGCCTTATGGGAAAGGGGGCTGATATAGGTGAAGTGCACAGTAGCCAGCTATAACATCTGACCACTTACGTTGGGGTAGATGTGACATTCGTGACAGAAGGGTAGCATAGGATCAGGATGTGCCAACACAGGAACTGAAACAAAGGCAGCCTTCAGAGACTCAAAGGCTTTAATGGAATCCGGAGACCAATTCTGTGGGTTACCGTCCTTTCTGGTCATATCAGTCAGGGGTTTGACCAGAGAAGAGAAGCTCTGAATAAATTTCCGATAATAATTGGCAAAGCCAAAAAAACGTTGTAAGGGACGTAGAACTACGGGTCAAGGCCACTGTAGAACTGCAGGCAATTTCTCTGGGTCCATCAAAAAAATGGCATGTCATAACCCAGAGATGTAACCTGTTCACGGTGGAACTCTCACTTCTTCCAACTTACAATGTATGTATTATCTCTCAGCCTCTATAGCACACAGGAGACATACAGATGAGAGGTGGTGTCTCTCTAGGGATTTAGAATACATGAGAATATCATTGAGATAAACCACCACACATTGCTGCAACAAGTACATTGTTGAACTCTTGAAAAGCTGCAGGAGCGGTGCAAAGACCATACGGAGATGAGGTATTCTTAATGTCCTCTCCTGGTGTTAAACGCAATTTCCATTTGTCACCCTTCTGATCCTCACCAGATTGTAGGCCCCTCTCAGATCTTTGTGAAAACCGCTGCTCCCTTGAGGCGCTCAAATAATTTTATAATCAACTAAATCGGATAGGCGTTTTTAATTGTAATGCCATTGAGATATAATCGATACAAGGTCTCAGTTCACCACTGAGAGCCAGCACCAGCAGGAGATGACGATTTGCGGATGATCTCCTCGAGAAAGTGTGTCAGCAACAGTCATCCATCCATCACTTTATCCTCCTAGACAGACAAAGTGTAAACCTGGCCACGAGGAGGCATAGCACCAGGTTGAAGGTCAATTGTGCAATCATATGACCAGTGGAGGCAAAACTACCGGCTTAACCCTCACTGTTGGCTTGTAATTTTAACATAAAAATGTTATCATTTCCAACATAAAAATAAATGTTAATTATTTTTTATTTTATTTAAATTTCTTTATTGTTTTCCGAGTATCAAGAGTATATTGTTACAAAGTGAAAAAAATATATATCAAATGTTCAATTTCATTCAGTGCATTACATAAGTACAAACATTAATTTATCCTAGCCAACCCTACCCTTTTTTTAGGAGTGTGATAGACTCAATGCAGTAGAAATAGGTGGGACAATCTCTGTGCAGGGGCAATTGAGAACAATGCCCCCCTTTCTAAGATCTTACTCCATTGTTCCAAAGTTATTATCCCCAGATCTCTTTCCCATCTTCCTCGACTCTTGGAGTTACCTGTTTGATTTATTACTCTGGCCCCTAAGCTGAATTTAGACCTTTAGATATATTGGTTTGGATTATTTTAAGAAGAGCGGGAATCTGAATCCTGACGATCACTTGTGTCCTAAACTGTGTTTGAATAGCATGCCTAATCTGCAAGTATTTATAAAACGTCTTCTTTGATATGTTAAATTTGTGTCTCAGAGCTGAGAACGTTTTCATGAGGTGGAGTAACCGGTTGATTGCCTGCCTCTCCCATTCTAGAGATTTCTCTATGTCCCTTACTTCTGTCAAGTTCTTTTTATTCCAAAGAGGCGCAAACTCTGTTACCCCAATGTATCCCAGTAGGGCCTTCGTTGTCTGCCATACTTTACTGACTAGTTTTATGGTCGGACATTTATAAGTAAAGGAGTCCGTCTCCAGGGCTTCTACAAGTATTTCATGTGGTGCCCCTGTTAGCATTAGTCTACGACTATCATTCGCTAGGGTTTGGGTTCCACAGCCACGCTAGGTGTTGTAGCTGGGATGCCAAGAAATATATTCTTGGATGTGGAACCGCCATACCCCCCTCTTTTATTGGAAGTTGCATGGTCTGTAAGCTAATCCTGGCTTGTCCCCCCTTCCACATTAACTCCCTGAAGAGTGTTTCCATTCTCTTAAACCACATCTGGCTTATTAAAATCGGGGAGTTATGAAGTATGTATAATATCTGGGGTAACCATATAATTTTTATTAAATTACACCGCCCAGCTATGGACAGAGGGAGGCGGGTTCCAAATATGTTTTTTTTTGTTTCAGTTTTAGTAGCAGTGGGACAATGTTGTTATTAACATACTCCTTAAAGCGGTGGTTCACCCTCCATAGCAACATTTTAGCATAAAATTAGGCATAATAGCGCAAGCTACAATATGCCTGTCTTGATTTTTTTAGCCCGGTACTCACAGTGCAATCGTACATTGAAGATTCCGACTCCCCGCGGGGAATGGGAGTTCCTATCCAGACGGAGGATGATTGACGGCCGGCTCTGGCACGTCACGCTCCCCGAAGACAGCCGGAGTAGGTCTCGGCTCTTCACGGCGCTATACAGCGCCTGCGCACAGACTATGCGCAGGCGCCGTGAAGAGCCAAGCCTATTTTGGCTATTTCCGGAGAAGCGTGACGTGCCAGAGCCGGCCGTCAATCATCCTCCGTCTGGATAGGAACGCCCATTCCCTGCGGGGAGTCGGTATCTTCAATGTACGATTGCACTGTGAGTACCGGGCTAAAAAAATCAAGACAGGCATACTGTAGCTCGCGCTACTATGCCTAATTTTATGCTAGAAGAAAAAAATAATTTTTTTGGTTTATAGGGTGAACCCCCGCTTTAATGTCGCTCGTAATCCATATCCCCAAGTATTTTAGTTTTGTGACAATTTTTAACTAGGAAGTTCCAGATAGCGTTTGGTCACCAAGTGGGTCTATTGTTAACAGAGCCGATTTATCCCAATTAATGGCCAGGCCCAAAAACTGTCCAAACTCCCTGACCATTTGAACCACTGAAGCTAACGAGCCATCAACATCGCCTAGGAAGAACAAGACGTCATCTGCAAATAGTGAAATCCTGTCTTCCTCCAGCTTCCTCTTGAACCCCTTAAGTCTAGTCTTAATTGCTAAAGGCTCTATGGCAAGCGCAAACAGGAGGGGGGGAAAGAGGACAACCCTGCCTCGTTCCCCTCTCCAGCTTGAATATTCCTGAGACTTCACCATTTATTTTGATTTTTGCTTGTGGCAATATATAATAGTTATATTATATATACATATAATATATAATAGTTTGACCCACTTAATAAAGGATGGGCCAAATCCAAAACTTTCTAGTAACTTCCACAAATGTGACCACTCAAGGCTATCGAATGCCTTAGCGGCATCGAGGGCCAACAGCGCTCGGCCCTCATTATCAGTTGGAATCTGCATATTTAAAAATACCCTTCTAATATTGATGCTTGTTGACCTATTTGGAATAAAGCCTGACTGGTCAGGGTGAATAGGTTTCTCGATACACTAATTTAAACCAATTGCCAGCACTTTAGGTAGAATTTTTACATCAGTGCAGAGCAATGAGATTGGGTGGTAAGAGGAGGGGTCTAGTTGGTCTTTTCCCTCTTTGTGGATTATGATAACAGTCGCTTCCTTCATAGAAGAAGGAAGGTGCCCCTGAATTAATGACCATTTCAATGTCTTCAGCAATTCTGGTAGCAATATTTCGCCATACCGTTTGTATATTTCTAATGGGAGCCCAGAAGGGCCAGGTGATTTATGGCTAGACATCCTCGCCACTGCCAGCTGTAATTCCTCTAGCGTGACAGGGCATTCCAGATTTATCTTCTCTGTCCTTCTCTGACAGAGTTGGAACTTTAATTCCCTGGAAAAGGCTTCCATGCCTCCATTTCCTTTATCTCTCCTGGATTTATACAGAGATTTATAGAAGTCATAGAACGTGTGCATTATCTCCGTTCCATCAGTGGAGATTTCTCCTGTTGGGGTCCTAATTGCCACAATATTGGAAGAGGGGGTGTTGGTCCTAATCAGTAGAGACAGCACTCGTCCTACTTTTTCCCTTTCTCCAAATTTGGCTTTTTTCTACGTTTCTCATGATGGCCATTCTATGCACCTTCTGTTATCCAACCATTCTTTTTGCTTACTGACCCTGTATTAATATGTACATAGTGTTGCAAGCTGTTCAACAGTTCCCTTGGTTCGCCAATCAACTCAAGCCAGTATGGGCTGATTTTCCACTCTCTTGGGTGGGTTTTATCCCCTGTTTTTAGTACCAATTCTAGCGGTGAGTGCCATACTCTCCTTCACCATAACCAGCGCTTGTTCATTGCCCAAAGCCATGTCGATTCTAGAGAGGGTGGTATGGGAGCTGGAAAAACAGGAGTATTGCTGAGTTCAGGGGTAGCAAGTAGGCCAGATATCCCTTAACCCTGTCTCCTCCAAAAACTAGGCCAATCAACCCACTTGTACTGTACTTGGTCCAGGTATCGGGGGAAACCTGTCAAGGGTTCTATCGAGAACTGCATTATAATCACCCACTGCTATTAAAGGAATACCTGTCTTATCCAGCATAAATTCCACCAGTTTTTGTAAGACATCAAAATTAAAGGGGGGGGGGAGATATACATATTGACAAGTACATAGGCATCTATTCTCAATGGAACAAAATAAGAATATATAATGTCCTTGTTCATCAATCCAAATCTCACTACAGGAGAACGCCACCCCTCTCCCCACCATTATGCTCACCCCCCTCGAGTATGAGGAGTGAAGAGAATGGTAGTGGATCGGAAACTTCCAGGAGCCCAGCTGGGCCATCATATCCCTAGTTAGGTGCGTCTTCTGCAGACAGAGAATCCCCGGCCCCCTCCCCTCCATCGATGCCACAACCAAAGCTCTTTTTATGGGATCCCCTAGACCTCGTACATTCCATGAACTAATCCTCCATGTCTTATCCTGCATATAGAAAAAAGGGCAAAAATAAACAGAGACATGAGAGTGAATAAACAGAATAAACAGAATAAACAGAGAGTGACCACTTCAACTTTAACCGTCACCTCTCTCCCCTCTAAGTGCCTCCTCAACCCAAACTCCTCCTCTCTATCCTCTTCACCCTATCTAACTCTATCAAATTCAATAACTTATACTTTTTGTCTCTATCCCTTACTCCATCCCTCACTCTCGTTCCCCCCTCTCCTCCAAAAAAAAAGGGAGAGAAGAAAAAAGCAAAAAAAAAGGGGGGACTCAAGTGTCTATAAATCCTTGCGGTTGTCCTCCAGCCACTGTGCCACTTCAGCCAGCTTGTTGAAGAAAAAAGTCCTGCCCAATGCAGTAACTCGTAGGCGAGCTGGATACAATAAAGCGTATGCTATTTTGTGCTGCTGCAGAGCGCGTTTGATTGGCGTAAAATTCAACTCTGCGCTTTTGTAGATCTGGAGAGAAGTCAGGGTATAATGAAATTCTAGCACCATTGTGCATAATGTCCCCCAGATCCCCGGGTTTTTGAAGCAGAGTCACTTTATCATTGTAATTGAAAAGCTTTAAAAGTAGTGGTCTAGGACAGGGCTCAAAATTTCAAGTCCTGAGCTACTAGCCAGGCTTTAAGAGTTACTCGCCACCAGTTGCCCCACCTAATTCATACACTGCCCTGCGCCTAATTGCACCCGTAAACACGCCCTCGTAGATTATCTCATGGAATGACAATGTTTTATGCAGAATCAAGTTACAAAATTAAATATTACCAACAACAACTTTAACAAAATGGGACAGGGCACTGGGGGCAGATCAGAGGGACAGGGCACTGGGAGCAGACCATAGGGACAGGGCACTGGGGGAAGACCAGAGGGACATGGCACTCTCTTCCCCATTCTCTTGCTGTCTCCTCTGCAACTCCCATCCTCTCTCTCTCTCTCCCCCATTCATCTCATCATCAGGAGCCTGTGTGTGCAGTTCCACGCTTGCATGTCCCCACTTCCCCCTTTTATTCAGGCTGGCAGAGAGGAGAGGAGCTGCAGCACAGCGGGAGGGAGTACAATCCAGCGCTGAGATCCACACAACTGCACAGCCATTGACACCATAGCACAGCGCACACTGACACCGCACAGCACACATTGAGACCAGTCTCTTCACAGTGCTCAGGCTGAACTGGACACTTACATAGAGCACAAGGAGAAAAAAAACTGCACAAACTGGAAGGCTGCCGCTCTCATGTCAGGGCAACTTTCAGTGAGCGCTGCACCAGAGTGGTAATTTTCGCAATCCTCAACCTCACTCATTACTTTCTGCTCTCCAGCTACATTGGTCGGGGCCTGGGGGGAGGGGGTAGGCTCAGCGAGGTCATACGGTTAGGTCCCATGGCTTAATGAGAATTGTAAGGAGAGCACCTGTGTACTGCTCTGCCTGTGCGCGGCTTACCAGACTACTTTTCCTGAGCATGCACCTTTCCTCTTCGGCCACGCAAATCTCATCAGGACTCTAAGTGTAGGCACAGATTGCAGGGAGATTGCTCATGCAGCCCTGGCATCACTCGCCCCTAGCTTAAATCCACTCGCCAAATGCTAGTAGGCGAGTGGAAATTTTGAGGGTTGGTCTAGGACGTCCGCCTGCCTGTGGGGGTTTAAAGGGAACTCTATGGGCTCTCTCAATGGAGAAAAAAGATGAAAAAGTACTAAGCCCAAAGATTTCCCTAAGCCATCCCTCCATAAATACGTTCTGGGAGGTCAATCACTCGCACGTTGTTCCTACGAAGTCTATTTTCTGTTTCATCAAGCTTAGCTGCCTGGAGGCTTATGCCCCGTACACACCATCACTTTATGTGATGAAAAAAAAACGACATTTTCTGTGAAGTAAAAAATGACGTTTTTGAAACTTCAATTTTCAAAGACGAAGTTGCATACACACCATCGTTTTTCTCACAATGTTCTAGCAAAGCGAGGTTACGTTCACCAAGTTTTTCCATTGAAGCTTGCTTCATAAGTAGCTTCTGGGCATGCGCGGGTGAAAAAACGTCGTTTTAAACGACGTTTTTGCTACACACGGTCAATTTCTGTGAAGTAAAAGTTGACGTTTTGAAAAACGACACATAAAATTGAAGCATGCTTCAATTTTTTTTGGTCGTTTTTTAGAAGACATAAAACGACGTTTTCCCCCACACACGGTCAATTAAAGTGACGTTTTTAAAAACGTCATTTTTTTTTATCACATAAAGTGATGGTGTGTACGCGGCATAACAATTTCTTGCAGTCCCCTAAGTTTACTCTCGAGTGGGTACAGTGTATCCTCAGCAGTACTAGCTCTCTCTTCCAGAGCAGTAACAGTCTTACGCATTTCTTGATGCATTGAAATTAATTCATCCTTTAAACTTTTTAATTGGCTATCAAAACCGACAATAAATTCTTTGCAAGCATTAACAGGACACAAAACGTCTTTCAATGTGGGTTCCTCCTGCCGCGGGGCAGGTACCAGTATTACCGGTAGAGATACAGTTCCAGGCATTGTCCCCCCAGCCCCTTTAGTACCCACGGTTTTGGTGCCACTTGGGATCATGGGGTTAGTTGGTTTAGAGGCTAGCGACCCCTGGTCTGCGTTCCTGGTGATGATGGCCCCCCTTTGATGGGTAAATGAGCTGTAGTGTGTGCAGTGTGGGCAAATCGCTCCAGCTTAGCTGCTGCCGCCTGGCTTCCCTTTTTCTTAGCTGAGCGCGTAATAGGAGCTCCCTTCTATTTGTGCCTGGTAATCACCCCCCCGTTTCTTGGTCATAGTAAACATAGCAATGGGGAGTCCGATATATCCCCCTCAAAACCAGGGAGGTGAGAGGGGTAAAGGTCTCCAAGTGATGTCAGTTCTTATGGGAAATTCTTAAAGATAGGATTTTTACAGTTTTCTACAGTTTTCTCCTCTGTACAGTTAGCCGTACATTCTCTGTCTGTACGGCTAACTGAGCCTGTGCCGCTACCGACCTTTTGCACAGTTTTGCGTTTGTGCTCGACCCCGTGTTGGTAAGAGGGATCTCCGCGGCTCGGCAAGTTCTTGTGAGATCGCGGGCAGCTCCGTAGCACAGGAGAGCCACATCCCGCCAGTGACCAGCCAGCAACAGCACAAGTGGCAAAGCACCACTCCTCCAGGCAGCAGAGCGGGAATCCCAATCCTGGTCCTCCCGCACGGCAAGACTTTCCGAGCGAGGTAAGGACGGAAACACAGAGTTGATCTTAGGGGTTGCTTGGTAGCCAGTGGATGGTAGCGATGGCAGCGGGACTGCGGGATTATGCACTATAGCCACAGAGCTGATCCTTAGAAGTCAGTAGAAGCCGTGGTAGTGGAGCTGTGGGGTCATACGCTAGGCATTTGGATCCAGCTTGGTTTTCCTGGGAGGGGAGTGTAAAGAGGGGAGAGGCTCACATATTCACACAAACTCCCTCACTCTCACCCGCATCCGGTCACGCCCCCCCAAATGTTAATTAATTTACTTTGATATTTTAAGTACCTTACTTACATTTCATTAGTTCTTAAAACACATCTTTTACATTTACTAAAATAATGTATAATATTGAATAATCTAGACCAGGGCTCAAAATTTCAAGCCCTGAGTTTCTTAGCCAGGCCTCAAGTGTTACTCGCCACCAGTTGCCTCACCTAACCTATACACTGCCCCGCCCCTAATTCCACCCCTAAACACGCCCTTGTAGATTATCTCTTGGAATGACACTGTTAAATGTTTTATGCCAAGTTACACAATTAAATATTACCAACAACTTTAACAAAATGGGACAGGGCACTGAGGCAGACCAGAGGGACATGGCATTGGGGGAAAACCAGAGGAACATGGCACTGGGGCAAACCAGAGAGACATGGCACTGGGGCAAACCAGAGGGACATGGCACTGGGGCAAACCAGAGGGACATGGCACTGGGGCAAACCAGAGGGACATTCTTACTTCTGCAAATATTGCTCTCCCTCTTCTTATGTACAAGACTCCCTCCTCCTCCCCTGCCTTCTCTCTCTAGAAACAGGTCTTTTCCTCCATTCTCTTGCTGTCTCCTGTGCAACCCCCATCCATCCTCCTTTCTGTCTCTCCCTCTCCTATTCTACCCACTCTCATAATCAGGAGCCTCTGTGTGTGGCTCCACACTTGCATGTCCCCACTTCCCCCTTTCTTTCATTCAGTCAGGCGGAGTGAGGAGAGGAGCTGCAGCACAGCGGGAGGGAGAACAATCCAGCACCGAGATTCACACACCTGCATAGCCATTGACACCACAACACAGCACACACTGACACCGCAGAGCATACTGCCGCTCTCTTGTCAGGGCAACTCTTGGTGAGCGCTGTGCTGCACTGCCTACCCGGGACACCCAGAGTGGTGATAATCGCAGTCCTCCAGCTCACTTGTTCTTTCCTGCTCTCTGCTCTCCAGCTACATTGTTCAGGTTGGTAAGCCAGGCTCAGAGAGTTCATACTATCAGGTCCCATGGCTTAACGAGAATTGTAAGGAGAGCACCTGTGTACTGCTCTGCATGTGTGCGGCTCACTTGACTACTTTTCCTGGGCGCGCACCTTTCCTCTTCGGCCGCCAATCGCAGCGTGGCTCTAAGTGTAAGCACAGATTGGACTGTTGGTCATGCAAAACTGTTATCACTCGCCCCCAGCTTAAATCCACTCGCCAAATGCTAGCAGGCGAGTGGAAATTTTGAGAGCTGATCTAGACAAAATTTGCATTTCCATATTCTAATTGAGTTAATTTAAGAATTATGGGCCAGATTCACAGAGCAGATACGACGGCGTATCTCCTGATACGCCGTCGTATCTGTTGTTCTATCTATGCGACTGATTCATAGAATCAGTTACGCATAGATAGCCAGAAGATCCGACAGGTGTAATTGTTTTACACTGTCCGATCTTAAGATGCAATACCGCGGCCGCCGCTGGGGGGAGTTTGCGTCGTAAACCAGCGTCGGGTATGCAAATTAGGAGTTACGGCGATCCACTACGGTTTTTTGCGTTCGCTACGTCGCCGCTAGTCTAGTTTCCCGTCGCAAAGTTAGACGTTTTTTATTCTGCCTTAACTTTACACAGCAATCGTATTGCTGTATAAAGTATGGCCGTCGTTCCCGCGTCGAAATTTAAAAAATAACGTCGTTTGCGTAAGCCGTCTGGGAATACGGAATTAAGATACGCTCGTCGCCGTTCGAAAAAATGACGTCACATCGCGCAAAGCATGGCGGGAGTTTGGAAACGGAGCATGCGCGGTAGGTCCGGCGAGGGAGAGCGCCTAATTTAAATGGCACACGGCCATTTGAATTGGCCCGCCTTGCGCCAGAGGCCGCCGGCGTAGGTTTTCATCGCAAGTGCTTGGTGAATCAGGCACTTGCGATGAAAAATTGCGGCGGTGTAACGTATCTAGGATACGTTACGCCGCCGAGATTCTACGTGAATCTGGCCCTATCTTTTCATTTGACTGAAATTGCAGGACGCATGTTTTCCAAACATGCAACCGCACAAGTTTTGATGCTGTATATTTAAAGAGTTTTGGAACTTTGAAAACCTGCACAAGGCAGTTCCCATATGTTTGAGGCCCATCAGGACAAAAGAGCGCCATTGAACAAATTATCGTTCACATGGTTTAAATGTTGCTTAACATACTATCTAAAATGTTTATTTTATTTGCTGATAATATATTTATAATAAATGGAGATATGTCCGTTGTATAGACCTATTGAGACATCTCACTTGTGAGCACGCAAATTTTGCGCTTACTGCATGCGTCAGAATGCAACCAAGATGCAGGGTGAGGGACCAACGGCTGTTAAGCTTAAAAACTATTTTGCACCACAAAAATAAATGTTTCAGCATGGTTCGGTTTTTGAGATATTGGAATTCAAATTCAGATCATATAACATCAAGTTCCGCCCACTTTGCACCCAATGTTATTACGTTTTAAAAACAATTATACAATTTGTTTGTGCTGATTTGTACCACAAAAGCAAACTTTCTGTTTGATCGGTTTTTGAGATATTGGACATTCAATGTTAGATTATGTAACCTAAAGCCCCACCCACTTTGTACTATGCTAATACATTTAAAAAAAATATATACCATATTTAATTGGCAATTGGCAGGAAAAACATGCATATTGGTATAGTGTATTTGTTATAGCACTCTCATCTTGTATCAGAAAGAATCATTATGGGACTCATTTATGATTTTAGCCTGAGCTACACTGAAAACCTAAAATATACCTTTGAAGTTTTTCAGAAGATCTTTTTAGAGCTAGATGTGGAGTTTACACTTTAACCGCTTGCCGACCAGCCACAGCCATTATGCTGCGGCAGGTCGGCCCTCCTCCTCAACCCGCCGTAGGTGTACGTTGGTCTTAACAGGCGCGTGCGCATTCCTGCTGTGTACCGCAGAAGGGTGCCCACAGGTCCACCGGCAACCCCTGAACAAGGATCTGCCTATGTAAACAATGCGATTCCCGTTTTACCAGACGACAAATACCACCAAAAGAAAGCTCTATTTGTGGGAAAAAAAGGAAGGTCAATTTTGTTTGGGTACAGCATCACACAACCACACAATTGTCATTTAAAATGACGCAGTGTTTTTTTTAAATGTTTACATTTACATTTGATGCTGCTTTAATAATATTACATTTGTAACACTTTATAAATAATACATTTTAATTTGTTTTGAAAGGAAACTATTCCTTTTAATAAAGAAAATTATTGTATTATTTTAATATAAAAACATTCAAACATATATCAAATACATTTGTAAAATAAGTTTTACCAACTTAAAAAAATGGAGTAAGTTACAAGTTAATATCACTTAAAACTAAGGGCCAGATTCACGTAGAGCGGCGCATATTTAGATCGGCGTAGCGCATCTCTGTTACGTTACGCCGGCTCAATTTTGTGACGCAAGTCCCGTATCCACAGAGTATTTGCGCCCAAATTTGCGCCAGCGTAACGTAAATTCCGAGGCGTAAGGCGGGGTAATTGAAAGTGGGAAGTAAGTGGGCGTGCTCCATTGAAATGAGCCGTGACCCCATGCAAATGAAGGGCCGGCCATACTGCGCATGCGCGCATGATTCTGCACCTCACTGGGCATGCTCAGAACTCGGCCCGGCGCAATCAGTGAGATAGGAACTAGGCCCGGCGTACTTAGTGAGATACGCCCTGTGTATAAATAGGCCCAGACAAACGCCCTTCCCTTGCAAAAGTACATCCATGTGTTTCCCTTCCTGAAGCAAGGTGCTTTTGTTCTGTTGTCTGTGGCTGTTTGTTGGTTAGTGTAGGAGTGTTATAGTAAAGATTTATTGGAGTAGGAGATTGTATTAGCTGTCTGTTTTTTCTGAGTGTTTTTTGTGTCTGTTTTTTCTGTGTGTTTTTTGGTGTCTGTATTAGCTGTCTGTTTGTGCTGTTTGATTTTGGTGTCTGTTTTTTGCTGTCTCTTTTTGTGTCTGTTTGTTCTGTCTGATTTTTGTGTCTGTTTTTTCTGTCTGATTTTTGTGTCTGTTTGGTGCTGAGTGTTTAGTGGTGATATGGCACCAAAGAGGAGAAAGCTAAATTTCTCTGTTCGGGAGAAGCAAATCCTTGCTAGGGCCATCACCCGACATGGGCGATTTTTGCATGGCCCTGAGAGCCGGGACATCACCCCGGCCAGGAAGAAGGAGATCCTCCAGGAGATCGTTGATAATATCAATACCTTGGGGGGGGAGACGAGGACCGTCAGTGGTATTACAAAAAATATTAATGATCTCAGGAGCGTGGTCCGTGATAAGCTGGCCAAGCTTACAGCACATGCCAGGGGCACTGGCGGGGGACCACCTTGCACCATCAGGTGGACTGATGAGGAGCGTGCAGTGGCCCAGTGCTTCCACAGCCAGCAAGTGGTGGGCCTGCCTGGCTTTGACTCCGATGAGGCCGTGAGGGCAGGTATGTTTTTTTTTTCTATCTGGTGTGTAGCATGTGTGTGGGGGGGGAGGGAATATGTGCCAAGTGTGTGGATCCTCCAACCTGTGTATGTTTTGTGTCATCCACAGATGGCCAGGAGGGTGCTGGGCCATCTGGCCAGTCTGCTCCGTCCCCCAGACATCAGGCTGCTGAAGAGCCCCAGGAAAGGCAGAAGTCCTCAGGGGAGGGGAGTGGCCACAACTCACCTCATGAGGAGGATGAGGGGGAGGAGGTTGAGGACCAGTATTGCCAGTGAAATACTTCGCTTTTGGATGAGGCTCCCCCTGTGGCTGGCACCCCTTCTCCCATGCCACAAGCCTCATCTGCAGGCAGGAAGGCCACCCAGAAGACCAGGGGGGGTGGCAGACTTTCTGCCTGCAAATCTTAGAAGGGACCAGGCCCGTCAGACCCACCATCTGGGTCAGGTCACCAGGACTTTGGCCCAGATGGAGGACAGCCTGGTCTCCATAAAGGACTCCGTGAATGATGTGGGCTGCAACTCCTTGGCGTTCATAAACTGTTTTAACGACCTGCAGAATGCCACAGCAGGCGTGGGTCAGGAGGTGAATGCCCTGACCCAGGCTGTCCAGGCCAATACCCAGGCTGTCCAGGCCAATACGGCAGCCCTCACTGTGGGCCTCAACAGAATAGCCGTGGCCTTGGAGGGCAGGCCAGCAGGTGGACAGACACCAGGGGAGGCTCCTCCTTCCCCTGATTCCCCCCCTCATGAGTCCCTGAGGGGCCGTGGCCGGCCCAGGCGTGGGTCACGCCAACGTTAATTTGGGATGTGCTTTTGATTTCATTTTTTTCTTATTTTTTTGTGGTTTTTACTGTGTTTATGATTTGTTTTATGTTTGTGAATGATGTATGAATGTGGGGGTGACATTCCTGCCAGAAAAGGGGTGTCACCCTCATTTGTGGTGGAGTAGGGATCCCAGGTCAGTGTGAATGGTGTATGACATGGTGAATGGTGAATGGTGTACAGTGACATAATTGGAGCCTTGGCTGGGCGTTGCTGCTCCCTAGTACCGTGCGGTGTACTTTGGTCTAATCCAATTCGATGAGGATGTGATGTGTCTGTGCTAGGGACCACAGTGGTGTGCATGCATGCATTCTACTTGTGCAATGATTAATGTGTGTGTTTAACGTGCAAAGATGCCTTCTGCAAGGCGTCTCCTGACTGTTGCTCCCTCAGAAGATGGGGGACCCTCGGGCAGGGGGGGATTGTCTGGTTCGGGGGTCAGGTCATCACGTAGCTCAATCTCCAGGCCCTTTCTCATTGCGAAGTTGTGCAGCATGCAACATGCACCGATGATCTGGCACACAAAGTTTGGGGAATACAACAGGGTACCCCCAGACTTATCCAGGCATCGGAAACGGGACTTCAGGAGCCCAAAAGTGCGTTCCACCACTCCACGGGTACGTATGTGTGCTTCATTGTATCTTTCCTCTCCTGGGGTTTGGGGGTTCCGGAATGGAGTCATGAGATGGGGTCCAAGTGCATATGCAGAGTCACCTGGAAGGGAAAAGACAGGAGGATGTTAGTCATGCATGTGCCCCTCTTGATGTCTGCATCATGGGGGGGGACAGTCATACCTGACACCCATGTCACTCACTAACCAGCCAGCTGTCCCCATACACGTTCTGTTCAAATTCTCTTGGGATGTTGCTTTGACGGTATATGTAGCTGTCATGGCTGGATCCTGGGTGTTTGGCACGGACGTGCCATATGAGGTATTGGGCATCGACTATCACCTGTACGTTTATGGAATGCCAATGCTTCCGATTGCGGTACATGTTCTCTGTCTCATGGGGGGGCTGTAGTGCCACATGTGTGCAATCAATGGCCCCCACGGTGCCTGGGAATTGTGCAATTTTGTAGAAATCACGCATTGCCTTCACCCGCAGGTCCTCCAGGGTGGGTTTGATGATTTGGTTGGCCATGCGTCTCAGGATTGCGGGGACAACCTGGTGCACACATCTGCTAATGGAGGATTGTGACATCCCAGCCACCACTCAACTTGTACGCTGAAAAGAGCCAGTGGCAAGGAAATGCAGTGTTGCCATTACCTTGACCAGTGGCTCCACTGCATGTGAGCGATGTGTTGGGCTGGTGATGTCATCTTTCAGGGTTGTGGTTAATTCCAGGATGGCTTCAGGGCTGAATCTGAAGGTGCGATACACCTCAGAAGCACCCATGCCAAAGACATCTATGCGTGTGCGGTATATCCTCTACTGTGCCCTCCTTCTCCTCCTCTATTCCCTCCTCCTTCTGCGTGCCTCTAAAGTCACTAGTATAGCTATGAGCATGGATGCCCCCAGGGCCGGCCTTAGGTGTTCAGGCGCCCTGTGTGAGCTAATTCTGTGGCGCCCCCCCCCCCATCTTCACCCCTCGCCCCCTGGTCACCTAAACATACACATAGAGGAAAAAAATGCCACCGCGGGTGTAAAACAATCGCAGAGGGGGGTGCCGGTCTGACACCCCCCCCAGTGTGTGGTACCCGGGGGCGGCTCGCCCCCCCTTAGTATGCCTCTGGATGGCCGCAGGGCGCCCCTGTTGCCCATGGCGCCCTGTGCGGCCGCACAGCTCGCACACCCTAAAGGCCGGCCCTGGATGCCCCTGGCATGTTGGCATACAGATTGTTGTCCTGCAAGTGTGTGTGCTCAGCTCGTTCCTAACGGTGTTGCTTTAGCTGACCTGCACACGTCTGGTGTAAAGTTAAGCCTGCTTTTATAAGGTGTAACTTTCCGCCGGGAAAACAGCTGATGCGCACAGGGCGTAGCCTGCGCTGCACAAGCGTACTTTTGTGGATCGCCGTATCTCCCTCATTTGCATATTTGACTAGCAAATTATCAAGGCCTGAAGTTATGGCCGCCGTTCCCACTTCGAAATTCAAAATTTTTACATCGTTTGCGTAAGTCGTCCGTGAATAGGGATTTACGTCGTTTACGTCCACGTCGAAATCAATAGGCCCGTGCGGCGTACTTAGCCGCAATGCACACTGGGAAATGTAGGCGCCCGGCGCATGCGCAGTTAAGAAAAAACGTCAAAAACGTAAGATCAAGCCCCATTGACATAAAACACGCCCCCTTACACACATTTGAATTAGGCGCCCTTACACCCGCCCGCTTTAGGCTACGCCGCCATAACTTAGCAGGCAAGTACATTGTGAATCATGTACTTGCCTCGCTAACTTACAGCGGCGTAGCTTAAATGCCTTAAGCTACGCCGCCTTAAAGTTGCGGCAACGTACCTGAATCTAGCTAATAGTTCCAGACAAGTTAAGGGGCTAGATTCAGCAAGAATTTACGCCGGCGTATCTATAGATACGCCGCATAAATTCAAAGCTGCGCCAGCGTATCTTCTTTCTGTATTCAGAAAGCAAGATACGCCGAAATTAGGCTAAGATCCGACTGGCGTAAGTCTCTTACGCCGTCGTATCTTAGGGTGCATATTTAAGCTGGCCGCTAGGTGGAGCTTCCGTCGTTTTCGGCGTAGAATATGCAAATTACCTAGATACGCCGATTCGCAAACGTACGTGCACCCGGCAGAATTTTTTACGTTGTTTGCATAAGGCTTTTTCCGGCGTAACGTTGCTCCTGCTTCTATGAGGCGTACGCAATGTTAAGTATGGATGTCGTTCCCGCATCAAATTTTTTATTTTTTACGTCGTTTGCGTAAGTCGTTCGCGAATAGGGCTGGACGTAATTTAAAACTTAAAACACTATTAGCTAGATTCAGGTACATTTGCTCAACTTTGCGGCGGCGTAGCTTAAGGAATTTAAGCTACGCCGCCATAAGTTAGCGAGGCAAGTATATGATTCACAATGTACTTACCTGCTAAGTTACGGCGGCGTAGCCTAAATCGACGGGCGTAAGGGCGCCTAATTCAAATGTGTTTGAGGGGGGCGTGTTGTATGTTAATGGGGCTTGACCTTAAGTTTTTTACGTTTTTTTGCAAACTGCGCATGCGCCGGGCGCCCACATTTCCCAGTGTGCATTGCGGCTAAGTACGCCGCACGGGCCTATTGATTTCGACATGGATGTAAACGACGTAAATCCCGATTCACTGTCAACTTACGCAAACGACGTAAAAAATTTGAAGTGACTGCATATGGTGGGCACACTAGCTGGGTATGACGGCACAAGTGGCTGCAAATAGTGGGCACAATGGCTGCGTATGACAGGCACAAGTGTATGATGGGCACAAGTAGCTGCATATGGTGGGCACACTGGCTGGGTATGAAGGGCACAAGTAGCTGCATATGGTGGGCACACTGCCTGCGTACGATGGGCACAAGTGACTGCATATGGTGGGCACACTGGCTGGGTATGATGGGCACAAGTGGCTGCAAATAGTGGGCACAATGGCTGCGTATGACAGGCACAAGTAGCTGCATATGGTGGGCACACTGGCTGCGTATGATGGGCACAAGTGACTGCATATGGTGGGCACACTGGCTGGGTATGACGGGCACAAGTAGCTGCATATGGTGGGCACACTGCCTGCGTACGATGGGCACAAGTGACTGCATATGGTGGGCACACTGGCTGGGTATGACGGGCACAAGTGGCTGCAAATAGTGGGCACAATGGCTGCGTATGACAGGCACAAGTAGCTGCATATGGTGGGCACACTGGCTGCGTATGATGGGCACAAGTGACTGCATATGGTGGGCACAATTGCTGCGTATGATGGGCACAAGTGGCTGCAAATAGTGGGCACAATGGCTGCGTATGATGGGCACAAGTAGCTGCATATCGTGGGCACACTGGCTGCGTATGATGGGCACAAGTGACTGCATATGGTGGGCACAATTGCTGCGTATGATGGGCACAAGTGGCTGCAAATAGTGGGCACAATGGCTGCGTATGATGGGCACAAGTAGCTGCATATGGTGGGCACAATGGCTGCGTATGACAGGCACAAGTAGCTGCATATGGTGGGCACACTGGCTGCGTATGATGGGCACAAGTGACTGCATATGGTGGGCACAATTGCTGCGTATGACGGGCACAAGTGGCTGCAAATAGTGGGCACAATGGCTGCGTATGACAGGCACAAGTAGCTGCATATGGTGGGCACACTGGCTGCGTATGATGGGCACAAGTGACTGCATATGGTGGGCACAATTGCTGCGTATGATGGGCACAAGTGGCTGCAAATAGTGGGCACAATGGCTGCGTATGATGGGCACAAGTAGCTGCATATGGTGGGCACACTGGCTGCGTATGATGGGCACAAGTGACTGCATATGGTGGGCACAATTGCTGCGTATGATGGGCACAAGTGGCTGCAAATAGTGGGCACAATGGCTGCGTATGATGGGCACAAGTAGCTGCATATGGTGGGCACACTGGCTGGGTATGAAGGGCACAAGTAGCTGCATATGGTGGGCACACTGCTTGCGTACGATGGGCACAAGTGACTGCATATGGTGGGCACACTGGCTGGGTATGACGGGCACAAGTGACTGCAAATAGTGGGCACAATGGCTGCGTATGACAGGCACAAGTGTATGATGGGCACAAGTAGCTGCATATGGTGGGCACACTGGCTGGGTATGAAGGGCACAAGTAGCTGCATATGGTGGGCACACTGGCTGCGTATGACGGGCACAAGTAGCAGCATTTGGTGGGCACACTGGCTGGGTATGACGGGCACAAGTGGCTGCAAATAGTGGGCACAATGGCTGCGTATGACAGGCACAAGTAGCTGCATATGGTGGGCACACTGGCTGCGTATGATGGGCACAAGTGACTGCATATGGTGGGCACACTGGCTGGGTATGACGGGCACAAGTAGCTGCATATGGTGGGCACACTGGCTGCGTATGTGTTATACCTGAAGGGTTTCACATGTACTGGCACTTTAAGGCTGGCTCCACCCAGCAGTGATGACAAGGGTCAAGGGGTATAGTAGCCATCTTAGAGAGAGCACATGTAAGAAGAGATAACCTGTAATGTCCTGAGATGCATGTTGCAGTGTACAGCCTGTACTGAATAAACATCCATTGTTCCAGCCCAGAGTCTTGTGTCCCTCACAACACAGAGGCTATAACAGTGGCGACGAGGATGGGATTTACAAAGTGTCTATCAGTCTGAGAGAGAGACAAAGACATTGTGGATTGTCACCTGGATTAAAGCAATCACAGATCCCAGCAGGAAAATGTCATTAATCGGGACAATAAGTGAGTTTGATGGAGAACAGACATCCTGGAGTTCCTGGGTTGAGAGACTGGAACAGTATTTCAGTGCAAATGCCATCCCAGACAACAGGCAAGTAGCAGTGTTTCTGACAGTGGTTGGGGCCAAGACATATGACACTCTGAGGCCCCGTACTCACGACCAAACATGTCTGCTGAAACTGGTCCGCAGACCAGTTTCAGCAGACATGTTTGGCCGTGTGTTGGCCCGAGCGGACCATTTTGGGACGGATCGGACAGGTTTCCAGCGGACAACTGTTTCCCGGACTTGTTTTAAAACAGTCCGCTGGAAACCTGTCCGCCCAGACATGTACGGTCGTCTGTACAGACCTACCGTACATGTCCTGCCGCCCGCATCCCTCGCATGCGTCGAATGACTTCGACGCATGTGTGGAAGCATTTTTAAGGCGGCCCGCCCACGTCGCCGCGTCATTGTCGCGGCGACACGGCGTCATCGACGCGGCGACACCGCGGACACGCCCCGCGTAATGTTTACGCGCGGGCTTCTGTTCGATGGTGTGTATAGCCATCGAACAGAAGTCCCCGGGCAGTCCCCGGCCAGACATGTCCGATGGAAACGGTCTGCAGACCGTTTTCATCGGACATGTCCTGCCGTGAGTACTCGGCCTCAGAGATCTGCTTTCCCCTATAAAACCAGCAGCTAAGACATTGGCAGAGCTGCTGACACTGCTAGAGGATCACTTCCAGCCTAAACCATTAGAGATTGCAGAAAGATTTCGCTTCTATCAGAGGCAGCAGCAGACAGGGGAAGAGATTAAAGCTTATGTGCTCGCCCTTCGCAGACTAGCCTCTACCTGTTCTTTTGGGGACTACCTACCTACTGCACTGAGAGATAAGTTTGTCATGGGACTGAATTGTGAGTCAACACAAAAGAGACTGTTAACAGAGAAAGACCTTACCCTTACAAAGGCAATTGAGATAGCTTCAGTGATGGAAATGGCTGTGAAAGATGCAGAGGAATTGAACCCCCAGAGCAGAAGGGAAGAGGTGAAGCAGGAAGTTTTCAGAACAGCAGTCAAGCCAACTGCTGCAAACTGGAAATACAGACCCCCACCAAGCCGGGAGTCAGCTTGCCACCGTTGTGGGAGTACAGACCATGATTACAAAGTCTGACGGTTTAAGGATCAGACCTGTCATAATTGCGGTAGGACCGGCCATCTGAAACGAGTTTGCCGTAGCAAGAAGGTGCGCGATAAACAACTTCTGAACCCCAAGACTAAGACATATATGGTGGGAAGATATACATCATCATCTGAGTCAGAGGATGAGCAAGTGCTCCACAGGTTAGACATAAATCATATGCATTCAGCACCCTCCGCAATGACTGTAGATGTAACCGTTGAGGGAAAGAGACTCAAGATGGATGTAGACTCCTGAGCAGCAGTTTCAGTTATCACCCAGAAACAATGGAGACAACTTCAGACCCGAAAAACTGTCCGCCCAACACCAATCAAACTGCAGACATACTCAAAGCAGATACTCCACCCACTGGGTTACGCAAAAGTAAAGGTATTGTACAAGGGTCAGACAAAGAGACTGCCATTATATATCCTAGAAAATGGGGGACCCCCTCTCTTTGGGAGAGACTGGATTGCTCACTTTGGTATGCCAGACATCGCCATAAGTCCCTGTAACACCGTTACCATTCCATTAGGAGATAATGAGGGGTGGGTGGTGTCCCTGAAGCAGCGGTTCCCAAAGATTTTTGATGACCAGTTGGGAAAAATAAAGCATGACTGTGTGAGACTCAAGCTCAGCCTAAGTTCTTCAAAGCTCGGACAGTACCTTTCGCACTCCGAGCAGGTGTGGAAGCAGAACTAAGTCGGCTGGAGGAACAAGGTGTCATCTCAAAGGTAGAGCACAGCGAGTGGGCATCACCAGTTGTACCGGTAAAGAAATCGAATGGGGACTTGCGCATTTGTGGCGATTTCCGCATGGCACTGAACTCTCAACTGGAAATAGACCAGTATCCCCTACCCAGAGTAGATGACATTTTTGCCTCTCTTGCAGGAGGTCAAAAGTTCACCAAGCTTGATCTCAAACAAGAATATTTACAGTTTGAGGTCCATCCTTCTTCCCGCAAGTTTCTGACCATCAACACCCACAAGGGACTGTATCAATATAATCGGATGGTGTTTGGGGTAGTCTCTGCCCCAGCCATTTGGCAACGAAAAATGCATGAGATTTTGGCGGACATTCCTTTCACTCAGTGCCTGCTAGATGACATGCTCATTACAGGACGGACCGACCAGGAACACAAGCAGAATGTGGAGCTTGTGTTGGCGAGACTCCAAGAACAGGGTCTGAAAGTGAACTTAGCAAAATGCCAATTCATGGTGCCTAAATTGGAGTTTTGTGGCCACCTTGTGGATGCAGAAGGTATACACACCACGGAAGCCAAGGTTGATGCTTTAGTCAAAGCTCCAGCCCCAACCAACGTCCAGCAGCTGCGATGATATCTTGGCTTGCTGAACTATTACCACAAATTCCTGCCAGATCTGGCACACACCTTGTTTCCGTTGAACAAGCTTTTGGAGAAACACTCCAGATGGGACTGGTCGGCTGCATGCCAACGTGCTTTTGAAGTTTCTAAGCGGAAGCTGTTGGCGTCACGCATGCTCGTGCACTATGACCTCCAGAAGCCTCTCACCTTGGCTTGTGATGCCTCACCCTATGGTCTGGGGGCGGTACTATCTCACATCTTACCAGATGGGTCAGAAAAACCAGTGGCATTTGCCTCCAGGTCTTTGACAAAAGCAGAAAGCAATTACTCACACATTGACAAAGAGGCTCTTGCGCTGATATGGGCAATTAAGAAGTTTCATCTTTACCTGTATGGTAGGGAATTCACCATACTGACGGACCATAAACCACTCCTTCAGATCTTTAGCCCTGACAAAGGCATCTCCCAGACTACTGTGGCCCGCCTCCAATGCTATGCCCTATTCTTGGGGGCATACAGCTACAAAATTCAGTATCGTGGTCATGATGCCAATGCTAATGCGGACGCTATGTCCCGACTGACAGGGAGGTCCATGGACTCTTCTCCACCGGTCAAGAGTTGTCGTTACACCAGCCTGTCCTTCTTGTCTTCTGGGGAGATAGCAGCCCATACAAACAAGGATACCTTTCTGAAAACAATACTCTCCTGGGTACGGTCCGGTTGGCCTGCAACTGTCACACAGGAGTATGAACCTTATTTCCGTAGGAGTATGGAATTAACTGTGGCTGGCAACTGTGTTTTATGGGGAGACCGAGTGATCATTCCACAGACCCTCCGGAGACACATTCTGGACTTGCTACATACTGGTCATCCCGGGAGCACACGTATGAAACAAAAGGCCAGAGGCTATGTGTGGTGGCCAAACCTAGACTCAGATATCACAACATATGTGAATGCTTGTGCTGGATGTGCACAAACGGCAAGAGACCCTCCTCGAGGGTGCGTCCAGCCCTGGACTTGGGCCACCGTTCCTTGGTTTCGCCTACACTTGGACTTTGCAGGCCCGATCAGAGGACACACCTTCTTGATCATAGTGGACGCCCATTCAAAGTGGCCTGAGGTCATTCCTGTTACTCAGCCAACGACTAAGGCAACGGTTTCCATACTGTTACATCTCGCTGCTACGTTTGGATACCCCAGAGAAATCGTCACAGACAACGGTGCACAATTCACCAGTCAGGAGTTTCAGCATTTCCTGACTGCCCACAACATCAAGCACAAGTTGACCGCACCTTACCACCCGGCTACAAATGGTCAAGCAGAGCGGTTTGTGCAGACTTTTAAACGCTATTTCAAAGCTACAGTGGCTGCAAGTAAACAACAGTCCCTGTCACCCCAGCAGCTGGACTCCTTCCTTTCTGCTTACAGAAACACACCACATGCAACCACTGGGAAAACTCCAGCAGAACTCCTTCTGGGGCGGCAGCCATGGACTGTTTTGGATATGCTCCGCCCTCAAACAGTCCAGGAACATGTACTACAGTCCCAAGACAAGATGGTCCAACACAATGAGCTCCCCCGATTCACAGCCCAACAAAAGGTATGGGCCCGATCTTATGGGGCTTCCAACACCCGTTGGCTTCCTGCTGTCATTGCAGAGACCTTGGGACCCAAGATGTACAAGGTCCGCCTGGAAGATGGTTCCATTTGCAGACGTCATGCGGACCAACTGCGTCCTCGTTCTCAACTGCCCGAATCCCTGATGCCGGCTGAACCACCAGTGTCTCAAGGATCTGCTCCCAGCGAATCAGGATGCACAGACACTGATGATTGTGGGGACTCTGAACTTTTGAACTCAGCTCCAACAGAGCCCTCCAGCTCTGGTCCGGAGGTCTGTTTACCCTCTAAGCTGGGGGATCCCTTCTTGGCCCTGCCGGTACCCATTCCGGCCAGCCCTGTTTCCTCCGGTCCCGAATCGCTGGATGCCCGGCCTCAACGACACTGTCGCCCTCCTGACCGGTTTCAGTTGCAAGAGCGGTTACGAGACTTTCGACGGGGCCGACGGAAGTCATCTGATGACATATTAACCCTGCAACGGTTCCTGGAAGCTTGAAGTCCCATAATTCTCCTGTGTTTGGAGGACTGTTATTGGACAGTTAGCAGTTAATGTTTTGTGCCTGTTATTGTTTTGTTGTGTTTTTTTTTTGTTGTTTTTTTTTTTTTTTTAGGGATGGATGGAAGGTGTTATACCTGAAGGGTTTCACATGTACTGGCACTTTAAGGCTGGCTCCACCCAGCAGTGATGACAAGGGTCAAGGGGTATAGTAGCCATCTTAGAGAGAGCACATGTAAGAAGAGATAACCTGTAATGTCCTGAGATGCATGTTGCAGTGTACAGCCTGTACTGAATAAACATCCATTGTTCCAGCCCAGAGTCTTGTGTCCCTCACAACACAGAGGATATAACAGTATGATGGGCACAAGTGACTGCATATGGTGGGCACACTGGCTGCGTATGATGGGCACAAGTGACTGCATATGGTGGACACACTGGCTGGGTATGACGGGCACAAGTAGCTGCATATGGTGGGCACACTGGCTGCGTATGATAGGGCACAAGTGACTGCATATGGTGGGCACATTGGCTGGGTATGACGGCACAAGTAGCTGCATATGGTGGGCACACTGGCTGCGTATGATGGGCACAAGTAGCAGCATTTGGTGGGCACACTGGCTGCGTATGATGGGCACAAGTGACTGCATATGGTGGGCACACTGGCTGGGTATGACGGGCACAAGTAGCTGCATATGGTGGGCACACTGGCTGCGTATGATGGGCACAAGTGACTGCATATGGTGGGCACACTGGCTGGGTATGACGGCACAAGTAGCTGCATATGGTGGGCACACTGGCTGCGTATGATGGGCACAAGTGACTGCATATGGTGGGCACACTGGCTGCGTATGACGGGCACAAGTATCTGCATATGGTGGGCACACTGGCTGCGTATGTGTTATACCTGAAGGGTTTCACATGTACTGGCACTTTAAGGCTGGCTCCACCCAGCAGTGATGACAAGGGTCAAGGGGCATAGTAGCCATCTTAGAGAGAGCACATGTGAGAAACAGATAAGATGTATTGTCCTGAGATGCATGTTCCAGTGTACAGCCTGTACTGAATAAACATCCATTGTTCCAGCCCAGAGTCTTGTGTCCCTCACAACACACAGGATATAACAGTGGCGACGAGGATGGGATTTACAAAGTGTCTATCAGTCTGAGAGAGAGACAAAGACATTGTGGATTGTCACCTGGATAAAAGCAATCACAGATCCCAGCAGGAAAATGTCATTAATCGGGACATTAAGTGAGTTTGATGGAGAGCAGACATCCTGGAGTTCCTGGGTTGAGAGACTGGAACAGTATTTCAGTGCAAATGACATCCCAGACAACAGGCAAGTAGCAGTGTTTCTGACAGTGGTTGGGGCCAAGACATATGACACCCTTAGAGATCTGCTTTCCCCTGTAAAACCAGCAGCTAAGACATTGGCAGAGCTGCTGACACTGCTAGAGGATCACTTCCAGCCTAAACCACTAGAGATTGCAGAAAGATTTCGCTTCTATCAGAGGCAGCAGCAGACAGGTGAAGAGATTAAAGCTTATGTGCTCGCCCTTCGCAGACTAGCCTCTACCTGCTCTTTTGGGGACTACCTACCTACTGCACTGAGAGATAAGTTTGTCATGGGACTGAATTGTGAGTCGACCCAAAAGAAACTGTTAACAGAGAAAGACCTTACTCTTACAAAGGCAATTGAGATAGCTTCAGTGATGGAAATGGCTGTGAGAGATACAGAGGAATTGAACCCCCAGAGCAGAAGGGAAGAGGTGAAGCAGGAAGTTTTCAGAACAGCAGTCAAGCCAACTGCTGCAAACTGGAAATACAGACCCCCACCAAGCCGGGAGTCAGCTTGCTACCGTTGTGGGAATACAGACCATGATTACAAAGTCTGCCGGTTTAAGGATCAGACATGTCATAATTGCGGTAGGACCGGCCATCTGAAACGAGTTTGCCGTAGCAAGAAGGTGCAAGATAAACAACCTCTGAACCCCAAGACAAAGTCATATATGGTGGGAAGATATACATCATCATCTGAGTCCGAGGATGAGGCTGTGCTCCACAGGTTAGACATACATCATATGCATTCAGCACCCTCCGCAATGACTGTAGATGTAACCATTGAGGGAAAGAATCTCAGGATGGATGTAGACACAGGAGCAGCAGTTTCAGTTATCACCCAGAAACAATGGAGACAACTTCAGACCCGAAAAACTGTCCGCCCAACACCAATCAAACTGCAGACATACTCAAAGCAGATACTCCACCCACTGGGTTACGCAAAAGTAATGGTATTGTACAAGGGTCAGACAAAGAGACTGCCATTATATATCCTAGAAAATGGGGGACCCCCTCTCTTTGGGAGAGACTGGATTGCTCACTTTGGTATGCCAGACATCGCCAAAAGTCCCTGTAACACCGTTACCATTCCATTAGGAGATAATGAGGGATGGGTGGTGTCCCTGAAGCAGCGGTTCCCAAAGATTTTTGATGACCAGTTGGGAAAAATAAAGCATGACTGTGTGAGACTCAAGCTGAAACCCAACGCTCAGCCTAAGTTCTTCAAAGCTCGGACAGTACCTTTCGCACTCCGAGCAGGTGTGGAAGCAGAACTAAGTCGGCTGGAGGAACAAGGTGTCATCTCAAAGGTAGAGCACAGCGAGTGGGCATCACCAGTGGTACCGGTAAAGAAAGCGAATGGGGACTTGCGCATTTGTGGCGATTTCCGCATGGCACTGAACTCTCAACTGGAAATAGACCAGTATCCACTACCCAGAGTAGATGACATTTTTGCCTCTCTTGCAGGGGGTCAAAAGTTCACCAAGCTTGATCTCAAACAAGCATATTTACAATTTGAGGTCCATCCTTCTTGCCGCAAGTTTCTGACCATCAACACCCACAAGGGACTGTATGAATATAATCGGATGGTGTTTGGGGTAGCCTCTGCCCCAGCCATTTGGCAACGAAAAATGGATGAGATTTTGGCGGACATTCCTTTTACTCAGTGCCTGCTAGATGACATGCTCATTACAGGACGGACCGACCAGGAACACAAGCAGAATGTGGAGCTTGTGTTGGCGAGACTCCAAGAACAGGGTCTGAAAGTGAACTTAGCAAAATGCCAATTCATGGTACCTAAATTGGAGTTTTGTGGCCACCTTGTGGATGCAGAAGGTATACACACCACAGAAGCCAAGGTTGATGCTTTAGTCAAAGCTCCAGCCCCAACCAACGTCCAGCAGCTGCGATCATACCTTGGCTTGCTGAACTATTACCACAAATTCCTGCCAGATCTGGCACACACCTTGTTTCCGTTGAACAAGCTTTTGGAGAAACACTCCAGATGGGACTGGTCGGCTGCATGCCAACGCGCTTTTGAAGTTTCTAAGCGGAAGCTGTTGGCGTCACGCATGCTCGTGCACTATGACCTACAGAAGCCTCTCACGTTGGCTTGTGATGCCTCACCCTATGGTCTGGGGGCGGTACTATCCCAATATCTTACCAGATGGGTCAGAAAAACCAGTGGCATTTGCCTCCAGGTCTTTGACAAAAGCAGAAAGCAATTACTCACACATTGACAAAGAGGCTCTTGCGCTGATATGGGCAATTAAGAAGTTTCATCTTTACCTGTATGGTAGGGAATTCACCATACTGACGGACCATAAACCACTCCTTCAGATCTTTAGCCCTGACAAAGGTATCTCCCAGACTACTGCAGCCCGCCTCCAACGCTATGCCCTATTCTTGGGGGCATACAGCTACAAAATTCAGTATCGTGGTCATGATGCCAATGCTAATGCGGACGCTATGTCCCGACTGACAGGGAGGTCCATGGACTCTACTCCACTGGTCAGGAGTTGTCGTTACACCAGCCTGTCCTTCTTGTCTTCTGGGGAGATAGCAGCCCATACAACCAAGGATACCTTTCTGAAAACAATACTCTCCTGGGTCCGGTCCGGTTGGCCTGCAACTGTCACACAGGAGTATGAACCTTATTTCCGTAGGCGTATGGAATTAACTGTGGCTGGCAACTGTGTTTTATGGGGAGACCGAGTGATCATTCCACAGACCCTCCGGAGACACATTCTGGACTTGCTACATACTGGTCATCCCGGGGGCACACGTATGAAACAAAAGGCCAGAGGCTATGTGTGGTGGCCAAACCTAGACTCAGATATCACAACATATGTGAATGCTTGTGCTGGATGTGCACAAACGGCAAGAGACCCTCCTCGAGGGTGCCTCCAGCCCTGGACTTGGCCCACGGTTCCTTGGTTTCGCCTACACTTGGACTTTGCAGGCCCGATCAGAGGACACACCTTCTTGATCATAGTGGACGCCCATTCAAAGTGGCCTGAGGTCATTCCTGTTACTCAGCCAACGACTAAGGCAACGGTTTCCATACTGTTACATCTCGCTGCTACGTTTGGATACCCCAGAGAAATCGTCACAGACAACAGTGCACAATTCACCAGTCAGGAGTTTCAGCATTTCCTGACTGCCCACAACATCAAGCACAAGTTGACCGCACCTTACCACCCGGCTACAAATGGTCAAGCAGAGCGGTTTGTGCAGACTTTTAAACGCTATTTCAAAGCTACAGTGGCTGCAAGTAAACAACAGTCCCTGTCACCCCAGCAGCTGGACTCCTTCCTTTCTGCTTACAGAAACACACCACATGCAACCACTGGGAAAACTCCAGCAGAACTCCTTCTGGGGCGGCAGCCATGGACTGTTTTGGATATGCTCCGCCCTCAAACAGTCCAGGAACATGTACTGCAATCCCAAGACAAGATGGTCCAACACAATGAGCTCCCCCGATTCACAGCCCATCAAAAGGTATGGGCCCGATCTTATGGGGCTTCCAACACCCGTTGGCTTCCTGCTGTCATTGCAGAGACCTTGGGACCCAAGATGTACAAGGTCCGCCTGGAAGATGGTTCCATTTGCAGACGTCATGCGGACCAACTGCGTCCTCGTTCTCAACTGCCCGAATCCCTGATGCCGGCTGAACCACCAGTGTCTCAAGGATCTGCTCCCAGCGAATCAGGATGCACAGACACTGATGATTGCGGGGACTCTGAACTTTTGAACTCAGCTCCAACAAAGCCCTCCAGCTCTGGTCCAGAGGTCTGTTTACCCTCTGAGCTGGGGGATCCCTTCTTGGCCCCGCCGGTACCCATTCCGGCCAGCCCTGTTTCCTCCGGTCCCGAATCACTGGATGCCCGGCCTCAACGACACTGTCGCCCTCCTGACCGGTTTCAGTTGCAAGAGCGGTTACGAGACTTTCGACGGGGCCGACGGAAGTGATCCGATGACAGATTAACCCCGCAACGGTTCCTGGAAGCTTGAATTCCCATAATTCTCCTGTGTTTGGAGGACTGTTATTGGACAGTTAGCAGTTAATGTTTTGTGCCTGTTATTGTTTTGTTGTGTTTTTTTTTTTTTGTTTTTTTTTAGGGATGGATGGAAGGTGTTATACCTGAAGGGTTCCACATGTACTGGCACTTTAAGGCTGGCTCCACCCAGCAGTGATGACAAGGGTCAAGGGGCATAGTAGCCATCTTAGAGAGAGCACATGTGAGAAACAGATAAGATGTATTGTCCTGAGATGCATGTTCCAGTGTACAGCCTGTACTGAATAAACATCCATTGTTCCAGCGCAGAGTCTTGTGTCCCTCGCAACACACAGGATATAACAGTATGACGGGCACAGGTAGCAGCATATGGTGGGCACACTGGCTGCGTATGATGGGCACAAGTGACTGCATATGGTGGGCACACTGGCTGGGTATGATGGGCACAAGTAGCTGCATATGGTGGTGTTATACCTGAAGGGTTCCACATGTACTGGCACTTTAAGGCTGGCTCCACCCAGCAGTGATGACAAGGGTCAAGGGGCATAGTAGCCATCTTAGAGAGACCACATGTAGGAAGCAGAGATATGTAATGTCCTGAGATGCATGTTGCAGTGTACAGCCTGTACTGAATAAACATCCATTGTTCCAGACCAGAGTCTTGTGTCCCTCACAACACAGAGGATATAACAGGTGGGCACACTGGCTGTGTATGATGGGCACAAGTGACTGCATATGGTGGTCACACTGGCTGGGTATGACGGCACAAGTAGCTGCATATGGTGGGCACACTGGCTGCGTATGACGGGCACAAGTAGCAGCATTTGGTGGGCACACTGGCTGCGTATGATGGGCACAAGTGGCTGCAAATAGTGGGCACAATGGCTGCGTATGACAGGCACAAGTAGCTGCATATGGTGGGCACACTGGCTGCGTATGATGGGCACAAGTGACTGCATATGGTGGGCACAACTGCTGCGTATGACGGGCACTTCAGCAGAGCAGGCTAGGGTGCGGGGGTCTCGACCTCGGGAACAAGCAGGCTACTGTGTGTTTATTTACACGGGGCTGGAGGCGGTGCTGCCGATAATGTCATTAAAACTGTTGCTCCGCCTCCACCCCGCCTACCCCAGTCTATGAAATTCACGGACCAAAAATAGCATGGGACCAAGCAGGCTACTGTGTGTAAAGGGACGGGGCTGGAGGCGGTGCTGCCGATAATGTCATTAAAACTCTTACACCGCCTCCGCCCACCCGAGTCTCTGAATTTAGCTTGCGGCGGGGCGGGAGAGAAAGAGACTTACAGATGTAACGAGAACCATACTGTATCTGCATGTCTCTTTATCTCTCCCCCCGCTCCGTGTATTGTTCTCATTATATCTGTATGTCTTTCTCTCCGCCCCCCCCCCGCTCTGTGTATGCTTCCGTCACAAATTGTGATGGGTTCACTGCACGGTAGTGTCGCGAATCCCCTGGAACGCATCGCATTTGGCGTTGGAACGCATTGCGCATGCGCAGTTCGACGCCACGTGACTTAGGCTGCATTCTGTGATAGGGAGCAAACGGTGACACTACACCGGACCGAGTGGATTACCACCGCTGGATTTCTTTTTAATTTTTTTTATTAATAAAGGACTTTTTCTACAGTGTGTGTGTGTGTGTTTTTTACAACTATTTACACTTCTTTCGTGAAATGGTAGGGGTACAATGTACCCCATTACCAATTCACATAGGGGGGCCAGGATCTGGGGGTCCCCCTCTGATAAGCCCCCCGCCCGCAGACCCCCACAACCACCGGGCAAGGGTTGTGGGGATGAGGCCCTTGTCCCCATCAACATGGGGACATCCTCCCCATGTTGAGGGCATGTGGCCTGGTATGGTTCAGGAGAAGGGGGGGGCCGCACTCTGTCCTCCCCTCTTTTCTGCGGCTGGCTAGGTTAACGTGCTCGGATAAGGGGTCTGATGTGGATTTTTGGGGGAACTCCACGCCATTTAAAAAAAAAAATTGGGGTGGAGTTCCCCTTAAAATCCACACCAGACCTGAAGGGTCTGGAATGGATATTTGGGGGGAACCCCCACGTAATTTTTTTTTAAATTGACGGCGGGGTTCCCCTTAATATCCATACCAGACCTGAAGGGCCTGGTAATTGAATTTGGGGGGACCCCCCACGCTTTTTTTTTATCTTTTATGAATGAATCCTCTCTGAATTGCCGGGAGCCGACAATTCATTATAGCCGCAAGTCCGGTTTTAAATGACTTTCTTTCTTTTAGAAATGACACTTTGTGCAGGGACAGTTCTAAGTACGGAAAACATGCGCTATTTCACATGCTAACTTTACACCCCCCCTAGGTATGAAATTTAAAGGAATATTTCACTTTTATTGTTTCACTCTAAGCATTATTAAATTCACTGCTCCCAAAAAAACTTCTGTTTTTAAAACTTTTTTTGCATTGATACATGTCCCCTGGGGCAGGACCCAGGTCTCCAAACACTTTTTAGGACAATAACTTGCATATTAGCCTTTAAAATTAGTACTTTATTTTTTTCCCATAGACTTTAACAGGGTGTTCCGCGGCTTTTCGAATTTGCCGCTAACACCTCAAATTGTTCGTTGTTCGTCGAACAGGCGAACAGGCAATGTTCGAGTCGAACATGAGCAGGAAGGGGGTTTAAGTGCCCAGTAATGAAGTGGACCCAGCACGATATTAGCCACTTTACGAAAACATGTCTCACTGCATTGTGTTGCGACCAGGAAAGAACCTCAGCATGAAGCCAATCAAAAGAGGGTTTGTGCCTCTGTAACCAAGGACAACCAATAACTACCAGATAATGAGGAGAGAAAATGACTTGAAATTGGATTATCTCATGGTGAAGAGTCCCTATGGCCATGGTCAATGGAGCAGTCTCATGAGTCACATGGGCAGGCTGTAGAGATCTCCCATTAATAGCCTCAATGGCAAGTGGAGTGGCACGAAGCTGCAGCGGAATTGAGTGCTTAGAAACAAAGGCACCGTGTATCAACAGGCCTGCAGCCCCAGAGTCGATTAGAGCCTCTGTATCAATGGACAACTCAGACCACGAAAGGGTAACCAAAAATAAAGGTAACCAGGGACGTAACAATGCCACCTAAGGTCTGTCCCTTGCAGGACCTCAGGTACAAGCGGGTAGTACAAGACTTCATGAAGTGTCCTGCCTGGCCACAATAAAGGCACATCTCCTCCTTGCATAAGATACGAAGAAAGAGGATGGATAGCCGACGCGTTTCGCACTGAGCTAGTGCTTAATCATGGCATCGTGAGCCATGATTAAGCACTAGCTCAGTGCGAAACGCGTCGGATATCTACCTGTTCCTTTGTTGCACCTTGTGAAGTGATGTGCTTGCTGTGTTTTTTTTAATAAAAGACAACCGTTTGGTCATTGGAGTGCGGCTATCCATCCTCTTTCTTCGTATCTTATGCATGGTCAGTGCATCGCCAGCACCCACGGTATCCTGAGTCAGTCCATCCCTACATAGTGACCCACCTGGAGCGGTGATCCCTTCTCACATCTCCTCCTTCTCAAGGCCCTCTCATCCGCAGAGAGACATGTGAAGCCCAACTGCATGGGTTCTACTTTACTGGCAGACTCGGTTACCAGGAGGCTGGGAGGTGAGAGAGGCAAAGGTGGGACTGTAAAGCCAAATGTACAGGAGGCTTCTGCAAGTGCTCACTGAGTCTGGAGTTAATGAGAATGGCAAATGTGATAAACTTCTCCAGATCTGTAGATATGTCTCGGGCTGCTATCTCATCTTTGATGTTATCTGGGAGACCATGAGAAAAAGCAGCCATGAGGGCCTCTTTGTTCCACGTGACCGCTGCTACCAGAATACGTAATTCAATGGTGTAGATGGCAACGGTTCTCGTACTTTGGTTGATGGAAATGAGGCTCTTGGCAGCAAAAGTGGAGCATGTAGGGACATCAAATACCCATTTAAAAGAAGGGTAACTCAGGACATAGGGTTTTTGCGTCTCCCATAGAGGGTTTGCCCAGGCCAAGGCTCTATCAGAAAGCAAAGAAATTATGAAGCCTACGTTGCTTCTGTCTGTGGGGAATGCCTGGGGCAGCATCTCAAAGTATATCTCAACCTGGTTCAGAAACCCTCTGCATTGAACTGGATTGCTCCCAAATCGCTGGGGCAGTGGAGGTACATGGGGAAAAAAAGATTAATCTAAATATAAGCAAAAAATATTGCACCAACATACATAAGGGGACTGCATATACAGACATTGAGAGGCAGATATTGCCCAAGGTATCTATGAGCCGCCAATATTTGAATGGTAAAACCACTATGGGATACACAAAACAAACATACATACACACGCCAGAAGGTTTGAGGCTTGTCTCTGTGATGGATAAGGCTGTATGAGATCAGTGGTTTTCTCTATTCCAGGATGACCAGCCAGGGGAGCATCATGTAGCACCTTCAATATATGGATAACCATAGAAGGAGGAACAAAAAGTTGAGTATGCTTGTAAAAGAACCCTTTTTCATCTTGCGTTAACCCATGATGGATAGTAGTATCTTGCATATTCAAACTTTGTTTGAGTAATTGTTTCAGATTGAGATTAGCAAGTATAAACTTGTGAGAAGGAATAAGAAGGGATAGAGGAGGAAGTTCTTCAACAGGTTCTGAAAGTCTAGAAAGAGAATCTGCTTTTCCGTTTTTTGCGCCAGGCCTGTAGGTAATCAAGAAGTCAAATCTATCAAAGAAGAGACTCCATCGCAGCTGTCTAGATGAGAGGGTTTTGTTAGATTTGATGATCAGTATAAATTATTATGGGATGTAATGATCCTTCTAATAAGTGTCGCCAGTTCTCCAAAGCGCATTTAATTGCGAGAATTTTTTTTTCATCAATAGGATAGTTACATTCAGCTGTATTCAAGGTTTTTGAGAGAAATGCAACAGGAGCAGAACGCTGAGAAAGAATTGCGCCTAAAGCGCATTTTGATGCATCGACTTCCAATACAAAATGATAATTAGAATTGGGAAGTTGCAGGATTGGGACTGTAGTAAAGCGATGTTTTAATTGTTGAAAGGCATTTTGGCCAGCTTTTGACCAGGTGAATTTTACCAATGAACTGGTAAGTTCCAATAAGGAGACATTTTTTATGAACTTCCTGTAAATATTGGCGAAACCCAAAATACTCTGTACAGTCTTTCTAGAAGTAGGTGTGGTCCAGTTTGAAATACAAGTCGCTTTGGACTAATCCATCTGTATTCCTTTTGGAGAAATGACAAAGCCAAGGAAGGAGATAGTAATTTGTTCAAAGACGCATTTCTCAAGTTTGGCGTATAAGGCATGTGCTCTAAGTCTTGCATGTAACCATCTGACATGTTTTTGATGTTGCATCAAGTCATCTGAGTAAATGAGTATGTCATCCAAGTATATGACTACGCATATTTCGAGAGGTCTCTGAAAATATCATTCACAAAGCTTTGGAAAGTTGCTGGAGCATTGCACAACCCAAAAGGCATGACGGTATATTCGAAGAGTCCATAACGTGTGCGGAAAACGGTCTTCCATTCATCACCTGATCTAATACGAATCAAACTATAAGCTCCTCTAAGATCGAGTTTAGTAAATACTAGGGTTGTCCCGATACCACTTTTTTAGGGCCGAGTACAAGTACTGAAACTTTTTTCAAGTACTCGCCGATATCGATTACCGATACTTTTTATAATGTCATGTGTCTCTTGACTTTGTTCAAGGCTCGGTAGTCTATGATAGGTCTGAGGCTACCATCTTTGTTTGTAACAAAAAACATACCAGCACTAGCAGGAGAAGTAGAAGGTTTAATTAAACCCTTTTTTAGATTATCCTGTAAATATTTCTTTAAATGTTGAAGTTCAGGTTGAGAAAGAGAATAAATTAAACCCAAAACAACAGGGAATAGTGGAGATGGAATAACATCATAGGTCAAAAATTCACTATGGTTATCGCCACAGACAATCAGTAAAGGTTGAGTTTGATACAATATAGGTCCAGATGCAGTTGTTCCGTCAATAAAACTAACAGAAAGAGGGGACGACTTCTTCAAGTGTGGAACTGTTTGTGAAAAAACAAGGCCTGAATCGATGAAGTTACCACATTCGCCTGTATCCAACATAGCCTTGACAGGAATTCTAACTTTATCCCACTGTAACATAAGAAGTAAAAAGATATAAGGAGCATGTCTAGAAACAGAACGAGACAATTTACAAAGGTGAATAGGCTTACGCTCGTCCTTTTTCTTTTTTACAAGTGGACAAGAAGAGATGGCATGTTCTGATGAAGCACAATAGGGGCAAAGATAACATGAGCAACGACAAAGTCTTTCAGAAGAGGTATGTGGGGCACGTGTAGTTCCAATGTCCATTTTTTCATCAAAGGGAATCAAACTCAATATTTTAGGCACAGGGGCAGATGGAATTGAACTTAATTGACGTTCAGCTCGTCTCTCTCTTAAACTACAATCTATGGTGATCAAATGTTGTATGATGTCGTTAATAGTAGGAAGGAGATCTGATTGAGCCAATTCGTCCTTGAGTGGTTTGGAAAGACCAAGGCAAAATTGGTTACGCAGTGTGACATCATTCCACTCAGTTTCAATAGCCCACCTCTGGAATTCCACAATGAAATCCTCAACTGGTCGTCTACCTTGTTTAAGATTGCGAATCACATGTTTACCATTGGAGAGATCTTAAAATTACTGTTGGGAAAAGGGGCCCTTCCAATAAGAGAGACCTGGAGCAGTTTGCAAAGGAAAAGTGGTCCAAAATTCCCGGTGAGAGGTGTGTAGCGCCTGTGTACTTTTCAGTACAGGTGCTATGTCAAATTTAGTGGGATGAGATAGTTATTTGCTTTCATCCATGTTGATTTGTTTAAATTCGGCCGTTGCCAGCCCTGAACTGTCCTGTGGGTCATTCTGTGCTCCAGAGATGTAGTTCCATCTCTGGATGGCAGGTGGCGCCAGAGGGGTCCAGGCGGAGGCGCCCTTTCTCCAGCAGCCAATCAGAGGAGTATTTCCCTCGCGGGGCATGCTGGGGGAGGGTAGTTTCTGTGGCAGACGCCATTTTTTTGGGGTTCTTCGCAGGTTCCTGGTGCGGCACCCACCTTTAGGGTGTGCGCACATCATGGGCCTGGCTATATGGCCTACCAGGCCGGTGCGCACGTGCTACGCGAAGTTCCTGACTCTGGGCCCTCATGGCCCGGAGCAAGTGATGCTGCCAAGGGGCCCCAGTGACTTACTGGGTCCCCCACCACTATTAAGAAGATCCCAAGCGAGTTGTGCTGTTCGGTGGGGAGTCGGTCTGAGGTGAACCCGGAGGCAGGTGATCCAATAGGGCTTAGACAATCCATCGGGGATCTGGGTGACCGGACACTGACAGGTTGTATGCTGCAAACTGTCAGTCGGTGGCCCCAAGCTAGAAAGTCTACCTGAGGAAAATTCAGCAAAACTGTGTTTACTGGGAGGATTCGCTCCATCATCCATATTCACAAGTATTGGGCCTGTGGCAGAGGTCTCACTACAAATCTAAATCTTACTAGAGCCAAGTCGGTGGCAGAGACTTGTTCCTTCCCAGCAGTTCCGAGTGACACCTTGGCTGCCAGGCCCGTGAGAGGGAACTGTCCAGGGGCACTATAATCACTCCGGCTGGAGTGGCGACGAAGCAAGATTAATCATTGGAGCCAGGACTGCTTCTTTTATCCATAGCCTGAATCTGCAAAGTTCTCTCCTTTTCACCAACCTATCCTATCTACCTCAAGTTGACTGTTGGTCATGTTTGACCCAAAATAAAGCCACAGAAAATGTCAACCAATTGTCTGGACATTCCGTCATTGCTCTCATCATCGTAATTACCCCTAGACACATCACATCACAATTATGCCGATCCCACATCTAACCAGCGGCTCCTGAGGGGGTAGCGCTCCAGGTGTAAGAAGCTTATTGATGGTTCTAGGAAGCGACTGATTTCAGTTATTTTTTCCAAATGGTGTGCAACCAAATATTAAGTTAAGGGTGCCAAGAATTTTGACCAGCCCATTTTTGGAGTTTTGTGTGACATTATGTCCAATTTGCTTTTTTCCTCCCTTTTTTTCTTGTTTTGCACACAATGGGAATAAACATGTGTATAGCAAAACATGTGTTACTGCAATACTTTTCTGTGTGAAATACTTGATTTTCTGGAAAAATTTCGGGGGTGCCAACAATTTTCGGCCATGACTGTATATATATATATATATATATATATATATATATATATATATATATATATATATATATATATACATATATATATATATATATGTGTGTGTGGGGAAAGAGAGAGAGAGAGATAGATAGGGAAAGAGAGAGAGAGAGAGATAGATAGGGAAAGAGAGGGAGAGAGAGATCGAGATAGATAGGGAAGAGAGAGAGAGGGAAAGAGGAGAGAGAGATCGAGATAGATAGGGAAAGAGAGAGAGAGAGAGATAGATAGGGAAAGAGAGAGAGAGAGAGAGAGATAGATAGGGAAAGAGAGAGAGAGATAGATAGGGAAAGAGAGAGAGAGAGATAGATGGGGAAAGAGAGAGAGAGAGACATAGATAGAGAGAGAGAGAGATTGAGATAGATGGGGAAAGAGAGAGAGGGAAAGAGAGAGAGAGAGACATAGATAGGGAAAGAGAGAGAGGGAAAGAGAGAGAGAGATAGATTGGGAAAGAGAGAGAGAGAGAGATAGGGAAAGAGAGAGAGCGAGATCGAGATAGATAGGGAAAGAGAGATAGAGAGATAGATAGGAAGAGAGAGAGAGAGAGAGATAGGGAAAGAGAGAGAGGAAGAAAGAGAGAGGGAGATAGATCGAGATAGATAGGGAAAGAGAGAGAGAGAGAGAGATAGATAGTGAGAGAGAGAGATCGAGATAGATAGGGAAAGAGAGAGAGAGATCGAGATAGATAGGGAAAGAAAGAGAGATCGAGATAGATAGGGAAAGAGAGAGAGAGAGAGAGAGAGATAGATAGATAGGGAAAGAGTGAGAGATCGAGATAGATAGGGAAAGAGAGAGAGATCGAGATAGATAGGGATAGAGAGAAAGAGAAAGAAAGAGAGAAAAGGAAAGAGAGAGAGAATGAAAGAGAGAGAGAGAAAGAAAGAGGGAGAGAGAGAGATCGAGATAGATAGGGAAAGAGAGAGAGAGGGAAAGAGAGAGAGATAGGAAAGAGAGAGAGAGATTGAGATAGATAGGGAAAGAGAGAGAGAGAAAGAAAGAGAGAGGGAGAAAGAGAGAGAGAGATCGAGATAGATAGGGAAAGAGAGAGAGAGAGATAGATAGGAAAGAGAGAGAGAGGGAAAGAGAGAGAAAGAGAGATCGAGATAGATAGGGAAAGAGAGAGAGAGAGGGAGAGATCGAGATAGATAGGGAAAGATAGAGAGAGAAAGAGGGAAGAGAGATAGCTAGAGAGAGAGAGCTAGAGAGAGATCGAGATAGATAGGGAAAGAGAGAGAGATCAAGATAGATAGGGAGAGAGAGAGAGATCGACATAGATAGGGAAAGAGAGAGAGAGATCGAGAGAGAGATCGAGATAGATAGGGAAAGAGAGAGAGAGAGATCGAGATAAATAGGGAAAGAGAGAGAGGGAAAGAGAGAGATCGAGATAGATAGGGAAAGAGAGAGAGAGAGAGATAGATAGATAGAGAGAGAGAGAGCAGCAGCAGCAGCAGCACTAAGAATGAGCTCCTGAAACTTCATCACTTTATACCTTGTAATGGGCAAAATTGAGGGACAAAACCAGGAAAATTGAGACTACACACAAGAAAAGGATGAACAAGGAGAAATAACTCAACGAAAAGAGGAGAATAAGGACAAAAAATGCAAAACAACAAGACCATCTAGGTGACAAGTATCCAGCATGAGAGAGCATCCAGGGCTGAAGGACTCAAGCAAACAGACACAAGGTAGGACAATCCTGCTATAACAGCAAACACAGAAACCTATAGAAAATATCATTTAGCAAACTTCTACACTTAAAAATGGAACAGCAGACAGCATATATGCCAGACACAGACTCCATTACAGCTAAAGCCAGCAGGGGGTCTGAGGTCTTAGAGATTGTCTACTCAGAGGGAGAAAAGAACAAACAAGTAAAGAAAGCCATGAAAAAAGAACAACTTAAGCAAAATCCAGAGACTCTGTTTGCTGATTTCTCCAATACTGAAAATGGCAGAAAGAAAACGGATTTGTTATTCCATACTGAGAATACTGAAGCCTGGCATACAGCTTTCTGTAAATATTACAAGAATATTACAAAGGGAGGTATCTGCATGGGCAGACAGATCAAGGTCAGGGATGAGGAAGACAGTTGTGTTGTACTCACCCTAAACATTTATCACAATGGCACCATCATGGCACAAGGCATTGAGGAACAACTAGAGGAGTTTGAGCATGCCTTCCCCCTAATGAAAGATCAAGCCAAGGATTTAAAACCTTCAGACAAAAATGATGAGAAACAGATGACAGCAAAGACATTGTCCATGGACATGCCTGATGTCCCCTCACCCAACATGCTCAGAGATTGCTTATCTCACCTAGAAAGAGATTTTGTACAGTCCAAGGAGCAGCTCCAAAGACAGTTGGGTGACAATGGAAATGCAAATGACCGTCTGAGGGAAGAGCTGAATACACTCAAATCTGAACACAAGTCTGCCCTACTAGAAATACGATCTACAATGCAACAACTACAGCAAGATAACACCCAGTTGAGAGAAGAGATAAATATACTAAAATCACAGATGATACCCAACAATCAGAAAACAGAACTAAAAGGGATGGTCTATCCAGACAAAGTACCCATCAACAAACAGACGGGTGAGACCCATCAACCTCCTAAAATTAATATTACAAAGCCCAGCAACAGCCAAGACAACTGCAAAAATCCAGAAACCCCAAACAAATCATCAAATCACAAGAACAGGCAACAAAATCCTGAAATTGTCTTAATAATAGACTCAAACGGGAAATACCTCAACACTAAACGGCTCTTCCCAGGAACAAGAGTCTCCAAAATTCACTGTTTCACAATTGAACAGGCAACAGGAGTCATCAACAATCCATATTTCACTAACCTCAAACATATCATCATACACACGGGCACAAACAACATCCAGGAACAACCGCAAGTCATTGTGGACAAATTATTGCAACTAACAGAGACTGCCCAACAAAAATTTCCACAGTCCAAAGTAATTCTGTCCTCCCTTCTTCCAAGGAGGGACATGCCAAACAACATAATCGAACAAATCAATGCAGAGCTGGCAGACAAAACCAGGTCAAAGCCTTCCATTCACCTGGCAGAACACCATTCTATAACGCCCCAACACCTCTATGACAACAAACATCTGAACAAACAAGGGGTCAGTCACCTGGCAAGAGAATTCAAAGACATTGTCCTTGAGAGAACTCACAACCCTGAACATGGCACAAACCATTCTCAGACAGACAGAATTACAACTGCATGACCCCAAACCTCACCACTAATACAATACAACAATACACCCAGCCAAAGAACTGGACCACGAAGATGGCAAGAATGGAAACCACCCACCTCAAGATGGATATCAAGACCACAACAGAGCAGAGAAAAGGAGGAGGAGATACTAACCCTCCTCAGCACATTATGCAATGATGTGACTGAGCTAAAAAAGCAAAAAAGACAAGACGATGACAACCACCTATAAACCGGTTGGTCCCAAGAAATTCACCCATTACAAGGTATATAAATATATAATTAAAAAATGACATCATTAATAATCAGTAGCTGGAACATTCAGGGTCTAAAACGCTTCAGCCTTCGGATCCAAAGTAAATGATCCAGATTTCAAGCAAAGACTATATGAGACGGACATACAAATCCTCCTGGAAACATGGAGCAGGGCACAGGATGAACCATCAGTACCTACTGGCTATAGGGAATTCTCTGTCTCCGCACAGAAAGATAAAAACATCAATCAGGGCCGATGTTCAGGAGGAATACTAGTCTGGTACAAGGAGGAGCTACATGGGAACATCAATGCAATCAAAAAAGGAGAGAGCCACATCTGGCTAAGAATAAGCAGCTCCATCCTCACCTCCCAGTCCGACATCTACCTGTGTGCAGCATACATTGCCCCAGCAGAGTCTCCATATTTCAGACCAGACACCTATGAGATCCTACAAAATGAGGTCATCCACTTCCAATCCCTGGGACAAGTGCTAATCTGCGGAGACCTCAATGCCAGGACAGGAAGGGAAAAGGACTATACAAGTTCTGATGGCAACACATACATACTGGGCCATGAAAATTACGACCAGGAGTCCATACAGAATCAAAGAAACAGCTATGACAGTACAACCAACAAAAACGGAAGAAAATTGCTGAATGTGTGTCGCAGTCTGGGCCTCTACATCCTCAACGGCCGTACCAAGGGAGACTCTCTATTCCTACACATTTAGTTCCCATGTAGGCAGCAGTGTGGTAGACTATGCCATCACAGATATGAACCCCACACTCATCAATGGTTTTACAGTCACCCCACAAACACACCTATCAGACCACAACCAACTACTGCTATACATCAAATCTTCTAGCAAACCATCACCAAAACTCCACCGGGCGTCTCTCCGCAACCTGCCACCATCATTTAAATGGTCCAAACAGTCTCCCTCAAAATACAGAGAGGTAACCGACAGACCCGTCATTAAAAAACAGCTTGAAAACTTCCAAAACACCACCTATGAGATAAGCCCACCAGGTGTGAACCAGGCAGCAAAGGACTTCCATAAAATACTACACACCATTGCAGAAACAGCCCAGCTGAGAAAAACCAACTACAAGAAACCATCCAACAAACAATCCAATAAATGGTTCGACAAAGAATGCAAAGCATTAAGGAACACCTTACGGACCATCTCCAATAACAAACACAGAGACCCTGACAACGCTGACCTAAGGATAGCCCATAGCACCCTACAGAAAAAGTACAAACAAACCCTCAAAAAGAAAAAGCAAGACCTCATCTCCAAAAACCTGCAACAGCTGGAAGAGGCGCTTCAGGAAAATTCTTTCTGGGAAACATGGAAGAATATGGGCTCAGCACCCAGGAAAAACAACCTCCACATCCAAAATGGCGACATCTGGCTCAACTTAAGGACCTCTACAAAAATATTCCAGAGGAGGCTCTAACTGTAGAACAAAAAGACATCATCAAAAGACTAAATGACATGGAGGAAAAAATTAAGGACTTCCAGAACCCCCTAGATGTACCGATTACACCACAAGAAATTGGGGAGAAAATCCAAAACCTGCAAACCAAAAAATCCAGTGGGATGGATGGAATCCTGCCAGAGATGATTAAACACGGCTCCCCAGAGGTACACGCTGCAATGTGTAAACTGTTCAATCTGGTCCTGAGTGCTGGTTACTACCCTACAGTATGGAACCAAGGCCTCATAACACCCATCCATAAAAGTGGAGACCAGTATGATCCAGCCAACTACAGGGGGATATGTGTCAGCAGCACACTAGGGAAACTATTCAACAGTATCCTCAACAAACGGATCCTCAACTTCCTGACACAACACAATGTCCTCAGCAGAAGTCAGGCGGGGTTCATGCCAAACCATCGCACTACAGACCACATCTACACCCTGCACAGCCTCATCAAGAACCATGTCCACCATACAAAACATGGGAAGATATTCGCCTGCTTTGTGGACTTTAAGAAGGCATTTGATTCAGTGTGGCACCCAGGCCTGTTCCTCAAACTATTGGAGAGCGGAATAGGAGGGAAAACATACGACGTCATCAAGAGTTCATACACTGAGAACAGCTGCAGCGTAAAGGTGAATGGGAAAAGAACTGAACACTTCCGGCAGGCCCGAGGAGTCAGACAGGGCTGCAGCCTAAGTCCAACCCTCTTTAACATCTACATCAATGAACTGGCGGCCGCTCTAGAATCCTCCCCAGCACCAGGACTGACTCTACATGACACCGAGGTGAAGTTCCTGCTGTATGCAGATGACCTCCTACTTCTGTCACCAACAGAGAAAGGCCTACAAGACAGCCTGGAAGTTCTGGAGAAATACAGCGCCACATGGGCACTACCAATCAATTCAGGCAAAACAAAAACCATGGTGTTCCAAAAGAAAAATACAAAACAAACAAAGAGCCCTTCCTTCACAATAAACAACCGCACTGTGGATGAAACTAACAGCTACACATACCTCGGCCTAGACATTACCCAATCAGGAAGCTTCAAGCCAGCCATAGAGGCACTAAAAGACAAGGCATGCAGAGCCTACTAT
>NC_053493.1:186100646-186188146 GCF_905171775.1 Rana temporaria
CCATAGAACTCCTGGCGCGGCAAGTCGTACTTGGCCTGTATGTCAGCAAATGTGCGCATTTTGCGGGTCAGGGGATCCACTAGGTTCCCATAGTGGAAAAGGTTCCTCGTTGTCCATGGAGCGGACATTCTGTGGGTGAGGCTATCCGGGATTTCGGAGTTGCCGGCGAAAGAGGTCAAGAGGGAGCTGTCGGAGGTTAGCTTGTGCTGGCGTATTTACGCCATGTGCGTCTGAGCTGGGTCATAGGACCTAACATGCGGCCGGGATCAACCTCCACATTCGCACTCCATAATAAGTTATTTGGATGTACCGGGGCTAGCCACAGCTTTTCTATTTGTGTCCATTTATTGTAGGAGCGTAACGTGAACCAGGAGGCTACTGCCTTCAACTGGGCCGCTTGGTAGTACTTAACTAGATCTGGGTAGGCCAGACCCCCTTCCGACCTCGCCGCCAGCAACACCGACCGGGGGATTCTATGACGCTTCTAGTTCCAGGTAAACTGGAGCAAGTCAGTTTGGAGTTTTCTCAAATGGGCGTAGGGCACTGGAATGGGCAGGGTTTGAAACGGGTATTTTTGGGAGAATGGCCATCTTTACTGCTGCTACTCTCCCCAATAGGGAGATGTGGTGCTTTCTCCATTGCTGTATAAGGGTCCTAATGTTGCGGAAAAGGGGGGGGGAGTTCTGCTGATAGAGGGTGGTGTAGGTGGGGGTGATGTGGATCCCCAGGTACTTCAACGAGGAGGCTTTCCAGCTATAAGAAAAATTGGATCGTAGGTGGGCCACCTCCCCGTCGGGGATGTTAATCGGGAGCGCTTCTGATTTGGACGCATTTATTTTGTAGCCTGAGAGCGCTCCAAAGCGATCAAGCTCCACATGTAGATTTGAGAGGGAGATTCTAGGTTGGGTGAGTGTGAGGATGATATCGTCTGCAAATAGTGAGCTTTTGAACTCTTGGTATCTAACTAAAATCCCTCTAATATCTGGGTTCTGACGGATGGTTGCTGCCAGGGGTTCTACGCAGAGCACGAACAGCAGGGGGGACAGAGGACACCCCTGCCTGGTGCCATTAGTTACCGGAAACGCAGATGAGAGGGCAAAGGGGGTCTTGACTTGGGAGGATGGGTCGGAGTAAAGGTGCTGGATAGCCCGCAGGAATGGCCCCCTAAAGCCCACATGGTGCAGCGTGGCGAACAGAAAGGGTCATCCCAAGCGGTCAAAGGCCTTCTCGGCGTCTAGGCCCAGTAATATGGACCTCTGACCCTCCCTATTCGCCACCTCACCAGGTCAATTATTTTCCTAGTATTGTCCCCCGCTTGACGAAGCGGGACAAATCCCACTTGGTCCTTGTGGATAAGGGAGGGTAGAACCGAATTCAGTCGGATGGATAACAATTTAGTGAAGATCTTCAAGTCCGAATTTAGGAGGGCGATGAGCCTGTAGTTGGCGCACAGGGAGGGGTCCTTATCCGGCTTTGGAATCACCGTGATGAAGGAGCGTTGCATATCCCCGGGGACAGAAGGGTTCCCTGAGAAATGCATTGAACAGTTTACACATGCGAGGTAGTAGTAAGGGGAGGAATGTTTTTTGTAGTACTCATAGGGGAAACCGTCGGGTCCCGGGGCTTTGTGTGAGGGTAAGGATTTAATGGTCTGTTCCAGTTCCTCCACCGAGATAGGTTCGTTCAGTGGGGCTAGGTCTGAGGGTTTGAGTCTGGAGACACCACTCTGCTCCAGATAGCGCGTCCTACGCTGAACGAGTTCGGGAGATGGTGGATTACTGGGGATGTCCGGGTTATTGTATAGAGTTGTGTAGAAGTCCGCAAAAGAGTGGACTACGTCCTTAGGATGGGAAACCAGGTCTCCCGACTTATTCTTGACCTGGTGCGGGGTCGCTGCTTGTGCGCTGTCACTGAGTTTCCTGGCCAGGAGGGAATGGGCTTTGTTACCCCTATCGTAAAATATTTGTCTAATCCTAAGCAGTGCTTTCTCCACCTTACCCAGCACTATCTCACCCAGAGTAGCCCTCAGCGTGGAGATCTTTTTTAGGAGCGTTGATGTAGGAGACTCTTGCAACCGTCGTTCCAAGATCTTAAGTTCTGCCTCAGTACGCTGTTTCAGTGCCTGAACGTTTTTTTTCATGGCTGAGGACAGGCCTATACATTTCCCCCTCAGCACCGCCTTATGGGCCTCTCACAGAGTGGATAGGGTTATATCAGGAGTGTCGTTTTCCTCTAAGTAATTCCTCAAGGTGGATTCCAATTCCATTTTTGAGGGGAGGTGCTGAAGGAGAAATGTGTTCAGGCGCCAGGTGCAGGGTCTGGGAGCTGGGGAGCCTATTGCTAAAGTTAACAGGACTGGGGCATGGTCCGACCAGGAGATCGGTTGTATCTGCACCGCCCTGACCAACCGCAGGGTAGGGTTGTTCACAAAGAAGTAATCGATTCGGGAGAGGGTGTGGTGGGGGGCTGAGTAGAACGTGTATTGGTGATTGCCAGGATGGAGAGCCCGCCAGGCATCAAAAAGTGCATAGCGTCTGGAAATTTGTCGGAACAGCCTCGAGTCCCTGAGTACTCGGTCCGGAGGTTCCCTGGGGTTCACCACATGGCGATCTGAAGTGGCCGATTGGATAAGGTTGAAGTCCGCCCGATCACTAGAATCCCATGGTCTGTGCGGAAGAGGAACGCATACACCTTGGACAGGAACTCGAGCTGTCGGACATTTGGGGTGTAGATAGCGCAGAAGGTCACCTTTTGGCCCTGCCACGAGCCCTGGAGGATGATGTAGCGACCTTGTGGGTCGCTATAGTGGTGGGAGCTGATAAAGGGAGACCCTTTCTTAATAAGTATGGCCACACCGGCCTTTTTACGGGGCCCTGAGGAGAGGTATACCTGAGAGTAGTACCGTGTTGCGAACGCAAAGGTGCCCCCTTTGTCAAGATGCGTTTCCTGGACCATAACTACGTCCGCCCCCGACTGCCTAAACTCCCTCAGGGCCAGATGCCTTTTTCTATTGGAATTCAAGCCGTGGACATTTAGGGACAGTATCTTAGCCATGAGGGTGTGTGGTGTTGAGGAGAACCAGGGCCGGACTGGCCTACCGGGAGACCGGGAAAATTCCCGGTAGGCCGCCTGCTGTCAGTCAAATTCATCAGCTGATCAGCCTGTCGGCCACGGCGGCGGCCGCCATCGCGGCCGCACTTTACAATTATACGCGGCCTGCGGCTGCCCTATGCTTAGCTGCAGTCAGTCATGTTAATGCCACATCACAATAAAAAGCAGCGGCGGGCCGGCCGCCGGCGGGTTGCGGCCGCCATGCTAGCCGCTGCACTTTCCTTTCCTTCCCGCCGCGCTGTGTGGACTGTGGAGTGGACTGGAGCGAACGTGTCTGAGGGAGGGGAGGAGCCGAGCAGGAGAACAGAGCGTCAGAACTTTTTCCTTCGTCCTGTGCGGCGCCAGCACCGCCCACTGCAGAGTCACGTGTGAAGGCAGAGCCGCAGAAGAGAAGCAGTGAATGTCGCCGGCCACCTGTGGAGCACAAGGTAAAGAACACATAGATTTGAAATCCTGTAGTACCTGTACTGTATCTCGACTCTCTCTCACCATATAACGGTGCACCCCCCCGGGCCCCCCCTCCTCTCTCTGTCACCTACCTTAAACTGTCTGTATGTATAATTCAGAGAGAGGGGAGGGGAGGGGAGTGCACCGTGCAATGGTGGTGTGAGAGAGAGATTATACACTTTACAATTTGCAGGGCAGAAAAGGTAGGTGCAGAGAGAGGGATGGGGGTTTGACCATGCAATGGTGAGAGGCCGTACTCCCCTCCCTCATCCCAGTGCCCCTTCCGTACTATCCTCCCCTATCCCAGTGTCCCCCCCGTACTCCCCTCCCTCATCCCAGTGCCCCTTCCGTACTCCCCTCCCCCATCCCAGTGTCTCACCGTACTCCCCTCCCTCATCCCAGTGTCCCCCCCGTACTCCCCTCCCTCATCCCAGTGCCCCTTCCGTACTATCCTCCCCTATCCCAGTGTCCCCCCCGTACTCCCCTCCCTCATCCCAGTGCCCCTTCCGTACTCCCCTCCCCCATCCCAGTGTCTCACCGTACTCCCCTCCCTCATCCCAGTGTCCCCCCCGTACTCCCCTCCCTCATCCCAGTGCCCCTTCCGTACTATCCTCCCCTATCCCAGTGTCCCCCCCGTACTCCCCTCCCTCATCCCAGTGCCCCTTCCGTACTCCCCTCCCCCATCCCAGTGTCTCACCGTACTCCCCTCCCTCATCCCAGTGTCCCCCCCGTACTCCCCTCCCTCATCCCAGTGTCCCCCCCCCCTGTACTCCCCTCCTCTATCCCAGTGTCCCCCCTGTACTCCCCTCCTCTATCCCAGTGTCCCCCGTACTCCCCTCCTTCATCCCAGTGTCCCCCCCCGTACTGCCCTCCCCCATCCCAGTGTCTTCCCTCCCCCATCCCAGTGTCCCCCCCCCGTACTCCCCCATCCCAGTGTCCCCCCTGTGCTCCCCTCCCTCATTCCAGTGTCCCACCCTGTACTCCCCTCCCTCATCCCAGTGTCCCACCCTGTACTCCCCTCCCTCATCCCAGTGTCCCACCCCGTACTCCCCTCCCCTATCCCAGTGTCCCCCCTGTGCTCCCATCCCAGTGTCACCCCCCATGCTCCCCTCCCTCATCCCAGTGTCCCCCCTGTGCTCCCATCCAAGTGTCCCCCCCCCTACTACCCTCCTCTATCCCAGTGTCCCCCCTGTACTCCCCTCCCCTATCCCAGTGTCCCCCCTGTGCTCCCATCCCAGTGTCCCCCCCCATGCTCCCCTCCCTCATCCCAGTGTCTCCCCTGTGCTCCCATCCAAGTGTCCCCCCCTACTCCCCTCCTCTATCCCAGTGTCCCCCCTGTACTCCCCTCCTTCATCCCAGTGTCCCCCCCCGTACTCCCCCATCCCAGTGTCCCCCCTGTACTCCCCTCCCTCATTCCAGTGTCCCCCCTGTGCTCCCCTCCCTCATTCCAGTGTCCCACCCTGTGCTCCCCTCCCTCATTCCAGTGTCCCACCCTGTACTCCCCTCCCTCATTCCAGTGTCCCACCCTGTACTCCCCTCCCTCATCCCAGTGTCCCACCCTGTACTCCCCTCCCTCATCCCAGTGTCCCACCCTGTACTCCCCTCCCTCATCCCAGTGTCCCACCCTGTACTCCCCTCCCTCATCCCAGTGTCCCACCCTGTACTCCCCTCCCTCATCCCAGTGTCCCACCCCGTACTCCCCTCCCCTATCCCAGTGTCCCCCCTGTGCTCCCATCCCAGTGTCACCCCCCATACTCCCCTCCCTCATCTCAGTGTCCCCCCCATGCTCCCCTCCCTCATCCCAGTGTCCCCCCTGTGCTCCCATCCAAGTGTCCCCCCCTACTACCCTCCTCTATCCCAGTGTCCCCCCTGTACTCCCCTCCTCTATCCCAGTGTCCCCCCTGTACTCCCCTCCCCTATCCCAGTGTCCACCCTGTGCTCCCATCCCAGTGTCCCCCCCCATGCTCCCCTCCCTCATCCCAGTGTCCCCCCTGTGCTCCCATCCAAGTGTCCCCTACTCCCCTCCTCTATCCCAGTGTCCCCCCTGTACTCCCCTCCTCTATCCCAGTGTCCCCCCTGTACTCCCCTCCTCTATCCCAGTGCCCCCCCTGTACTCCCCTCCTTCATCCCAGTGTCCCCCCTGTACTCCCCTCCTTCATCCCAGTGTCCCCCCTGTACTCCCCTCCCTCATCCCAGTGTCCCCCTGTGCTCCCCTCCCTCATCCCAGTGTCCCCCCTGTGATCTCCTCCTTCATCCCAGTGTCCCGCCGTACTGCCCTCCCCTATCCCAGTGTCTCCCCTCCCCCATCCCAGTGCCCCCCCGTACTCCCCTCTCTCATCCCAGTGTCCCCCCTGTGCTCCCCTCCCTCATCCCAGTGTCCCCCCTGTGATCTCCTCCCTCATCCCAGTGTCCCCCCTGTGATCTCCTCCCTCATCCCAGTGTCCCCCCTGTGATCTCATCCCAGTGTCCCCCCTGTGATCTCCTCCCTCATCCCAGTGTCCCCCCTGTGATCTCCTCCCTCATCCCAGTGTCCCCCCTGTGATCTCCTCCCAGTGTCCCCCCTGTGCTCCCCTCCCTCATCCCAGTTCCCCCCTGTGCTCCCCTCCCTCATCCCAGTTCCCCCCTGTGCTCCCCTCCCTCATCCCAGTGTCCCCCCTGTCCCCCCCCGTGCTCCCCTCCCTCATCCCAGTGTCCCCCCTGTACTCCCCTCCCTCATCCCAGTGTCGCCCCTTCTCTCTCTGTCACCTACCTTTGCTGCCCCTGCAATAAAATTGAAATCTGTATAATAATCTAAGGGGGGAGGTGCAACGTGCAATGCCTCGTGAGAGAGATTATTATACAGATTACAATTTGCACCCCCCCCTCTCTGTCACCTTTGCTGCCCCTTGGGTGCTGATATTACTGCAATCTTGGGTGCTGATATTACTGCAATCTTGGGTGCTGATATTGCTGCAATCTTGGGTGCTGATATTACTGCAATCTTGGGTGCGGATATTACTGCAATCTAGGGTGCTGATATTACTGCAATCTTGGGTGCTGATATTACTGCAATCTTGGGTGCTGATATTACTGCAATCTTGGGTGCTGATATTACTGCAATCTTGGGTGCTGATATTACTGCAATCTTGGGTGCTGATATTACTGCAATCTTGGGTGCTGATATTACTGCAATCTTGGGTGCTGATATTACTGCAATCTTGGGTGCTGATATTACTGCAATCTTGGGTGCGGATATTACTGCAATCTAGGGTGCTGATATTACTGCAATCTTGGGTGCGGATATTACTGCAATCTAGGGTGCTGATATTACTGCAATCTAGGGTGCTGATATTACTGCAATCTTGGGTGCTGATATTGCTGCAATCTTGGGTGCTGATATTACTGCAATCTTGGGTGCTGATGTTACTGCAATCTTGGGTGCTGATATTACTGCAATCTTGGGTGCGGATATTGCTGCAATCTTGGGTGCTGATGTTACTGCAATCTTGGGTGCTGATGTTACTGCAATCTTGGGTGCTGATATTACTGCAATCTTGGGTGCGGATATTACTGCAATCTTGGGTGCTGATGTTACTGCAATCTTGGGTGCGGATATTACTGCAATCTTGGGTGCTGATGTTACTGCAATCTTGGGTGCTGATGTTACTGCAATCTTGGGTGCGGATATTACTGCAATCTTGGGTGCGGATATTACTGCAATCTTGGGTGCTGATGTTACTGCAATCTTGGGTGCGGATATTACTGCAATCTTGGGTGCTGATGTTACTGCAATCTTGGGTGCTGATATTACTGCAATCTTGGGTGCGGATATTACTGCAATCTTGGGTGCTGATGTTACTGCAATCTTGGGTGCGGATATTACTGCAATCTTGGGTGCTGATGTTACTGCAATCTTGGGTGCGGATATTACTGCAATCTTGGGTGCTGATGTTACTGCAATCTTGGGTGCTGATATTACTGCAATCTTGGGTGCTGATGTTACTGCAATCTTGGGTGCTGATGTTACTGCAATCTTGGGTGCTGATGTTACTGCAATCTTGGGTGCGGATATTACTGCAATCTTGGGTGCTGATATTACTGCAATCTTGGGTGCTGATATTACTGCAATCTTGGGTGCTGATATTACTGCAATCTTGGGTGCTGATATTACTGCAATCTTGGGTGCTGATGTTACTGCAATCTTGGGTGCGGATATTACTGCAATCTTGGGTGCTGATGTTACTGCAATCTTGGGTGCTGATGTTACTGCAATCTTGGGTGCTGATATTACTGCAATCTTGGGTGCTGATGTTACTGCAATCTTGGGTGCTGATATTACTAGGGTTGCCACCTTTTCTTCAAGTCAAACCCGAACACTTTAGCGGCACAGGGCACGTTTTTTCCCCAAAGTATACACAATAGGATAATAAAAGACCTGGGGCACCTTTGGGTGCCTCAAGGACAGTGGTAATGCAGAGCGCTGCGCAAAACAGTGGGTGTGGACAAACTGCTCTTGCTGAAATCGTGGCTCCCCCTCTGTGATGCCAAACCTGCCCCCAGACAGCGGCCCGCATCTCCCGAATGGCAACATATTTTTGTGTGACTACCTCAGTTACTTGGGGAGTCACAGCTCAGTCTAAATAATGTGTCCGGGTTTCAGGCAGACTGAAACACGGACACAAGATCCCAAACCCGAACTGTCCGGGTGAATCCTGGACAGGTGGCAACCCTAGATATTACTGCAATTTTGGGTGTTTTTTTGTTTTGTTATGGTTATCTGAAAGATGGGTTTCAAATGTTTTGACAGGGGCGCAGTTTCAGTGCTTGCCATAGCCGCCATTTTCACTAGAAACGCCTCTGCACTCGCTGTTGCACCCTCTCTCTCTCGCCGTTGCACCCTCTCTCTCTCACTATTCCAGCCCGGCCCCTCTCTGGCTCTCTCATGGATTTCTCTTTTTTTTGGGCTGGTATATTAATGCTGTGGGGCTGGTATGAAATTATTTCCAGGGCTGGTTTTCATTCCCAGTCCGGCCCTGAGGAGAACTATACTTATCTAATGTGGAGGGAGAAGATTCGGGCGCCAAAGGTCGAGAGCCAGACCCCGCAGGAGGAGAACCACGATTATTCTGGAAGTGCTGTGTAGAACCACATGGTGATGGGAGGCGGGGGGGGAGAGAGGGGTCTAGAGAGAGGAAGAAAGAAAAGAAAAAACATTAGAGTAAGGCAACAATAACAAGCCATTAACATTAAGTCACAACCTGTTGGGGCCAACTGGCCCAGGTCTGAACGGCTTCCCGTGGGCCCCTCCAGCCCGGCCCCTAGGGGTCACGCCAGGGGAGCCCAGGGGAACCCTGAGGCGATCATGCTGAACAACAAGACCGCAGGAGTCAAAGTCCAAAAAATCTGGAAGCTAAATAAGGACATGGGGGAGGGGACATGAAGGGACTCTCTCTAAAGTCTCGGCCGAGACTTGCCCTTTATGCTAATCTAGACTAAATTCTAGGGCGTGGGGAGTGGGTGATGCTACTAGATGGGTTTCCAGGGCGAGGGCCCTGGCAGGCGAAGCAAGGCAGGGTGTCTTATGTGTTGGGACCCGTGCCAGGAGGGTCGGGTCAGTTCTTCCTGTGATGTCCGTGTGGGCTTCTCCTGGGTCCCTCCGAGCCTCTAGGGCGTTTGGACTGTGGGACCTTCTGCCACACCAGGGGTGGCGGGGGTGGTGTGGCCACGAGATCCCAATCTGGCAGCTGGGTACGAATGTCCAAGAGATCACAAAATGCTTGCAGGTCCTCTGGGTATCTCAGGACAGCCGACTTGCCCTGAGCAGTTGCTGTGAGGCTGAACGGAAAGCCCCATCGATACGGGATATTTTCTTCCTGCAGGGTGCGTAATAGCGGCTGTAATAGCCTGCACTTATGTAAGGTGATCCACGAAAGGTCTGGGAAGAGCTGGACGGGGATTTCATCCAAGGTCACCCTTCGGGCGAGATGGGCCTGCCGCATTATTTCCTCCTTCAGGGGATAAGAGCTTAGCCTGCATATTATGTCCCTGGGTTTGGAGGTGGCCCCTTTGGGGCGCAGCGCCCGGTGAGCTCTGTCCATTTCTATGGGCTTGGTCGGGGGCTCCCCGATCAGGTTGTTGAATAGGGTGTGTAGGGTGGATTGTACATCTTCCGGGCCCTCCGATTCTGGTATCCCCCGGACGCGAATGTTGTTCCTACACCCCCTGTTGTCCAGGTCCTCTAAGTGGCGCTGCATGTCTCTGAGTAGTGTGCAATGCTCCGTACCTTGCGTTTGTGTCCTGTGGCCAGTTTGGTTTCCTGGATTTCCTCCTCCGCCATTTCCACTCGATCAGCCAGATGTTTGAGGCCCGATTGGAGATTTTGGATCTCAGTTCTGCAGGTGGATTTCACGTCGATTATGAGCTGTCAAAAGTCCTCCTTGGTAGGCATCGCTTGCAAGTATACAAGCCATTGTGGAGGGACAGACTGGTGTGCAGCAGTATCCAGCAGTATTGGAGGCAGGGGAGGATGTAAGGGAGGCTGTGCTTGAGCCTGCTGTGGAGGCCCCCAGATGGGGCTCTCGGATCTTCAGGCCTCCTGTGTGCCACAGACCTGGGCCTGTGGGGACTGGGAGGCCTCCCTTCCCCTGTCCCGAGTTGAGGAGGAGGCGGGGGGGGCATGTCATGTGGGCATAGGAGGCAAGTGGCACTGGATGGGGTGTAGCTTGGTTCAGGGGCCCGGGGTGCTCTCTATTTTGCTGCTATGGGGGGGATGGTGTCCCTGCTGGTACTTCTCTGGGGCTGTTGATCTGGCCAGCCCTGGATGGAGCAAACGGATGGGAGCTGGGATGGGCTGAGTGTGGCAGCGCTGGAAAGTCCTCCGCTCCTCCTGTGGGTTTTGGGGAACCATATCCCTCCCTGCTGATGGCTGGGTCTGAGGCAGTCCGGAGTAGCTGAGGGTAGGCCTCGGAGCACTGTGTGTAGTGCTCCGGGTGTCCCAAGATGGCGGCGGCCCGCGATTTTGGGTGTGAGGCCTCCGTGAAGCGTGGGGGACAGGCAGGAGGTGTCTGCTCACCCAACCAGCGGCGCCCACTCCCGATCGTCTGCGGGGTGGCCATCCGATCGTCGGGCGTCCGGAGCAGTGCTGGGATGGAGTGAGAGAGCCACGGGGGGGACCGCATGTCTGCTGCGTCTCTGTCCGGCGCCTTCTTGGACTCCCTGTCCTGCGGGAGTCCGGGCTGTGTAAAAAAGCTGGGATGATCCCCTGGAGGTGCTGGACCTAGTCGTCCTGGAACGGCCCATGGATGGTGGGTGAAAAGTCCCCTAATTGGCCTGGATGCCAAGGGCTGAGAGAGAGCTGCAAGGCTAGGCTGGCATCTGAGTCGACTTCCGGTCACGCCCCCCCGAGGGAAATTATTTTATCGCTTCCTCGCCAGTGTGGGCTTAAACTTTTCAATACCCCAAAACGAGAGTGAGCTAGGGTCCTTTCCATGGTATTCTGCTTAGTGTCTAGATACGCTATGTTTCGGATTGCCTGACTTTTATATTTTGAACATGTTCCCTTAGGCATTTCTAGAGGGGTCTTTTCGTTCTGCCCACGTACTGAAAATTGCACGAACACTCCAATACGTAGACTATCCCCTCAGTTTTACAAGAAATTAAGCCCTTAAACTATATTTATTTCCTGTTGTGGTGGCCACTAAATTTCTTTTTTTTCTTGAATGTCGTGTGTCGGCAAGCAAAGAAATTTTTACATGAATAGAACCTTTTTCCCACAAAGAAAGGAAACTGTTTCTTCGTGGGGGGGCTAGAACATTTTTAGCTATCAAGTCACAGAGTGTCGGTGCCCTTCTGTAAACAAATCTAGGGAATGGCGGTAGCACTTGGGTAAGATGATTTCTGCAAGAGTGAATGGGTCTTGACACCATGGGGAGTTATGAGGTAGGCAGTAGTTGGGTGGTATGGAAGGTAAAATGTTATCTTTATTGAGTCAAAGGATTGGAGTTCTCCTGTTGAGAAAACATGACTAATATGGATACCTGCTGTCTTTCAAATTAAGGGGTCAGTGATGCTAGAAGAGTGAGGGAGAGTTGAGTTATCCCAAAGAGGGGTATTTGAAGACCAATGGACAGGAGTAGGAGTCCAAGTAGTGTTGGAAGGGTGAACCACCAGTGAAGAGTAACCATAAGAGAGGCAAAGTAATTGAAAATTCAGTAAATTTAGGGAGAAAAACAAGTTCGAATAAATTTGTTCTATACACCAGAGAGATGTTGAGAAGACCATTTCTCACATTTAGATTTGGGTTATGAGAGGAGTAACATTAGATCCAAACAGGAGCTAGGTTCAAGGGAGACATGTGAGTCCAAAATATATAATACTCATAAGGCGAATGTGCAAAAATATATAAAGAATATTATGCAAAAAAAACGGAATGGAAGTTCAATCCCAATAGTAAACACAAATCAGCTGTCAGGGCAGATATTCTGAATGCACTGGATGAAGGTGAGCACCAGCTCTATGGTGTGAGTGCACGGCCGTGCGATACAAGATAAACCAGATCCCTGGCTGAGCTCCCGGGACTCTTACCTCTCAGCCCTCCTAAATGGGCATTGATGTACAGGTCACTCGCAGCCTTCTATGGGTGGTCCCTGATGTTTCCTCTCTTGATCTGATGGATCCTTCCTTAATTGGGACAGATGCTCCTCAAAACCAGATGGATGATGTGGGTTATAAGAGAGAGAGAGAGGGGACTCCCATAGTGAGGTAACGTTTGGTGCAGGTAAAATATGTTTATTGAGGAAAAACCTGCACTTACATTAAAAGAGAAATAAAAGTGCAACGAGGAAACAAACAAGCAGCGTTTGAATCGCCAGCTTACGTCACTCCGGGTGTACGTCCTCCAATTCCTACGCGTTACGACACCACGTGTCTTCGTCTTTCCCCAGACGAAGACACGTGGTGTCGTAACGCGTAGGAATTGGAGGACGTACACCCGGAGTGACGTAAGCTGGCGATTCAAACGCCGCTTGTTTGTTTCCTCGTTGCACTTTTATTTCTCTTTTAATGTAAGTGCAGGTTTTTCCTCAATAAACATATTTTACCTGCACCAAACGTTACCTCACTATGGGAGTCCCCTCTCTCTCTCTCTTATAACCCACATCATCCATCTGGTTTTGAGGAGCATCTGTCCCAATTAAGGAAGGATCCATCAGATCAAGAGAGGAAACATCAGGGACCACCCATAGAAGGCTGCGAGTGACCTGTACATCAATGCCCATTTAGGAGGGCTGAGAGGTAAGAGTCCCGGGAGCTCAGCCAGGGATCTGGTTTATCTTGTATCGCACGGCCGTGCACTCACACCATAGAGCTGGTGCTCACCTTCATCCAGTGCATTCAGAATATCTGCCCTGACAGCTGATTTGTGTTTACTATTGGGATTGAACTTCCATTCCGTTTTTTTTGCACAATATTCTTTATATATTTTTGCACATTCGCCTTATGAGTATTATATATTTTGGACTCACTATTCACTATTTGAGTATATATATATTTATATTTGGACTCACTATTCTCCTTGCATTTAATACTATATGCTGATTATTTGTCAGCTCTTACATTTATCTTGCTTATGTGATATCACTATTCTATTAGTGTGATATGTTGCGCAGAATCACTATTTATTTATATTCCTGTTTTATGTCATGTAAACATAATTAGGTTTTGCTGCACTATATATTTTTGGTGGATTCACTCATTTAGGATCCATTTTAGCGCAAAAGCACTTGTCACTTTATCAAGGGAGACATGGATGCCTATGTACTTAAAGTGCTGAACTCTAGACATGTGCAATTCGTTTAGTTTTTAATTCGTTTTTAACAAATTTTGAGAAATTCGTTAATTACGAATTTTCCCAAGGCGTCTTCCAGGACAGCCCTTGAGAGATGGAGCTCCTCCTTGGACAGGAAACACATCACCTTCAGCTCTTTAAAAGGCGGTCCCTCAGGCATCTGGTCAGTTTTTTGTGTTTCCTTAGACGGAGGAGACATGTTACCTGAGGAACCGTCTTTTTAGAGAGGGATGGATCCGGGAGAGTATCTATCCCAAGGGCTGGAGGAAGACAGCTTGGGCTTGTTTCCCCTCGCCTTGTTAAAAATCTCTCCGTTGTGGCCACGGGTTCCCTCCGATTGGGCATGGAGTTCCCCGTTACTTCTTACCTCCGGAGCCCGGCGAGGGAGTGGGCAGTGATGGCAAGCATGGCAGCGGCGTCGGCAGCAGGAGAGCTCACTCTCCTCGCTGTGGGCGCGGTGACCTGGAAGTGGCCGAGCGTAACCTCCGGCCAGAATGTGCGTCATCACTGTGTGCCGGAAACTCTGGTTCCGGCGCAGGGAACGAAGGAAGGCCGAGTCGGCACCCATAAGCCATCAAGCATGGGCTGTACACTGCCTGAACACTGGAGCAGCATGGACACATCCCACACTCCAGGGGAGTCTGGCGCCGGCTCTCCAGCGGTAGGCTGGCCGTGTCAGAACCTTTCTCCTGTGTTTTTACCTGCATAGAAGGGGAGCTAGAAAGGACAGTATACCTGTTCAGAGCTCAGTGGGCACCTTAGACAGGGGAGGGAGACACTGCTATATGGTGGTCATTTAAAAAAGCTCTCTCTCTCTCCCTTTTTTGTTCTCTGCCCAGAAAGATCCCAAAGAACCAAAGGGCCCCTCCAAAGACAAGAGAAAGTGCCCCCCTTGCAATGCAAGTCTTCCAGTGCCCCCTGTATTACAACGGTATTCAACAGCGAGGAGGATTCCCCCCTTACCAAATTTCTTCGATCTTTCAAAGATGAAATGCAATCTACCTTCCAATCTTTCAGAAAACGTATTGCTGATAAGCAAATCCCAGGCCTTACTGCCAGGCAGCAAGAGGTGCCCACCTCTCCCACTCCGGTAGCATCAGGATCAGGTGAACCTGTGGAGAATGAGGAGGTTTCCCTTAGAAATACTGACCCGGATTCCTCCCAGTCAGATTCTGGGTAGGAAAAAGGTCAGGATGACTCCCGCACCCCCACCTGATTCAAACTCTTCCATGAGAAAGTAGACGAATTGGTAGGGGCCATTCACGGAACGTTAGAGTTGAAGGAAGAAAAAACCTCGCTCTCACAACATGATGATAAAATTTAGTAGGGGTTAAGCAGAAGAAAACCGAAAGTATTCCCAGTACACAAGCTGATGTCAGATTTGGTACTCAGGGAATGGGAGGAACCTGATAAAAGGTTCTAAAAAAAAAAGGACTAAGGACTAAAAAGAAGGTTCCCCTTTGACGAGGACCCCAGTGCAGTTTGGAACCAGTCCCCAAAGCTGGATGCCCCCCTAGCGAAGGTGTCAAAACATACATACATACAGTTACACCTGACGGCAGGTACCTCTAGAGCAGAGTTGCTAAAATCCTTCCCCATGCTTTTTAAAGCAGTAGGATTTATTGCAGATGCCGCAATAGAATCGGTAAAATTTTAAGCCAGGGCGGCTTCACTGTCAGTGGCAGCTAGGAGAACTCTTTGGCTCAAAACCTGGCTGGGAGATACCGCCTCTAAATTGCGCCTATGTAGCGTTCCATTTTCAGGTAAATTTCTGTTTGGCACTCCGCTAGACGAAGTGTTGGAACGCACTGCAGATAAAAAGAAGACTTTTCCTGAAAAGAAAGTCATTTCCCAGGAAGTTTTTTTTTCGTCCCTATAAAGGACAAAGGAAAACGCAAGAGAAAGGGAAACCAAACAGACCCTGGACGGCACAAGGAGGAAAACAAAAAGCGAAGGTGCTCATTAAACCTCCTAACAAAAATCCCAAGCCGCAGTGATGCCAGGATCCAGGTGGGAGGAGGACTGGGGGACATCCTTCCACAATGGAAAAAACTGACCTCCAACAGTTTTGTCAGGGGAGTAATAGCAAAAGGGTATGCCCTGGAGTTCAACCAAAAACCACCAGCAAGATTTTTGGTCACACAGCTGGCGAGGGATCCAGCAAAAGCGCAAGCATTGCAACAACTCATAGGAGAGCTAGTGGACCAGAAAGTCCTAATACCAGTCCCCTAACAAGAAGAAGGCCACGGTTTTTACTCGCACGATTTTTTGGTGCGGAAACCATCAGGCAAATATAGCCTGATTTTCAACCTAAAACCCTTGAACACAGTCATTCAGTACAAAAAAATTCAGATGGAATCCATTTACTCTGTAAAAAATGTACTCCAGAAAGACTGTTTTATGGCAAAAATGGATCTGAAGGATGCCTACCTTCACATCCCCATCAGGGGAAGCTCCCAAAAATACCTACGCATAGCGGTATGTATGGGAGAAAAGGTCTATCACTTTCAGAGCCAAGCCCTCCCTTTCGGCCTCTCCATCTCCGAGGATCTTTACCAAGATCCTGGCAGAGATGCTGGTTCCATTAAGACTTCAAGCCAGAACAGTCATTCCTTAGACGACTTGCTGTTCATAGCACCAACAAAGCAAAAACTGCTAGAAAACCTAGTGGTCACCCAACAGTGGTTAATCCAGTTGGGTTGGATCATTAACAAGGAGAAATCGAACCTCATTCCCTCACAGGAGATCCTGTTCTTGGGCTACATAATCCGTTCAACAGAACAGAAAACCATACTCCCGCAAGACAAAGTCGATCATCTGGGCCAGTGGATAGGGCAAATTCAGACAAATCTCCCTGTCGCAGTAAGGGAAATAATGTCAGTCTTAGGACTCCTGACAACCTCCATTCCGGCAGTCAAATGGGCCAGGTTCCACCAAAGACCCCTCCAGTCATTTCTCCTACAAAATCTAGTGGGAAAAGACTTGGAGGACAAGGTGTACCTGCCAGACAAAACAAAACAGGCCCTCTGGTGGTGGAGGAACCAAAACAACCTGCAAAAAGGTCTGCTATGGAACCCCCCGACTACGCGCATCCTAACTACGGATGCCAGCATTCAAGGATGGGGAGCCCATCTAGGTGGACAGTGGGAACAGGGCACTTGGAGTCGCCTAGAGAAGAGACGCTTGTCCAATTACAGAGAGTTAAAGGCCATAGCCAAAGGAATCTCAGCATTCCAAAGTCAGCTCAAACACCAACACCTACAGGTCAGGTCGGACAACATAACCTCAGTGGCGTATCTAAACAAACAGGGAGGAATCAGAAATCCCACCCTGATGGGCATAGCACAAGAGGTGTTTGTATGGGCAAAGGGAAAATCTGGAGACACTGTCAGCAGTCCATCTCAAAGGTACACAGAACAATCTAGCCGATTTTCTGAGCAGACAGTTAATCTCACAAGAAGAGTGGTCACTAGATTCGACAGTGTTTGCGTAAATAGTTGCCAAGTGGGGCCTTCCGGAGATCGACCTATTTGCCAACAGGAAAAATGCCAAACTACCAGTTTTTCTCACTGAACCCAAGGGATCAACCAGTAGCAGTCGATGCCCTGCATAATGCATGGACCTTCACCCTGACTTATGCCTTTTCGCTAGGGTTGTCCCGATACCGATACTAGTATCGGTATCGGGACCGATACCAAGCATTTGCCCGAGTACTTGTACTCGGGCAAATGCTCCCGATGCTTTACCCGATACTTGTCCTGTGTCCTCCTCCAGCCCCCCCTCCCTTTTTATGCAGTCTCTCAACCTCTGTGCCCCCCGCCGCTGTTTCCTTCTCCCTCTGTGCCCCCCGCCGCTGTTTCCTTCTCCCTCCGTGCCCCTGCCGCTGTTTCCTTCTCCCTCCTGTCCCCCGCCGCTGTTTCCTTCTCCCTCCTGTCCCCCGCCGCTGTTTCCTCCTCTCCCCCGTGCCCCCCCCTGCTGTTTCCTTCTCTCCTCCGTGCGTCCCGATGTTTCCTCCTCTCCCTCCGTGCGTCCCGATGTTTCCTTCTCTCCTCCGTGCGTCCCGATGTTTCCTCCTCTCCCTCCGTGCGTCCCGATGTTTCCTCCTCTCCCCCCGTGCCCCCCCTGCTGTTTCCTTCTCTCCTCCGTGTGTCCCGATGTTTCCTCTTCTCCCTCCGTGCGTCCCGATGTTTCCTTCTCTCCTCCGTGCGTCCCGATGTTTCCTTCTCTCCCCCGTGCCCCCCCCGCGGTTTCCTTCTCTCCCCCGTGCGTCCCGATGTTTCCTTCTCTCCCCCCGTGCGTCCCCCGCTGTTTCCTTCTCTCCCCCGTGCCCCCCCGCGGTTTCCTTCTCTCCCCCGTGCGTCCCGATGTTTCCTTCTCTCCCCCCGTGCGTCCCCCGCTGTTTCCGTCTCTCCCCTGTGCCCCCCCCCCCCCCGGAACTGTCAGGATGGAGAGCGGCTCCTTACTGTTCCGAATGGACAGAGTCAGCGATGACTCTGTCCATTCACAGAACTGAATCATCGTAACCTGTTGATTACAATGTTTCAGTTTATGAATGAAGAGAAGACGCTGTCTTCTCTGCATTCATTTTCAGCGCAGCTGATGCTGCTGAGAAAGGGACAGGGGAATCTGTATCCCTAGTCCCTTTCTCTGTCTCAAAGGGGAGATGTCAGAGGTCTGTTAAGACCCCTGATATCTCACCAAAGCCCCCCCAACAGGGTTGATTAAAAAATAAAATAAAAATTGCAATAAATAAAAAAATAAATAAAAAAAATGTAAATGGTAATAAAAAATTCAAAAACACACTGACAATCCACTACCCCCCCTCTAAAAAAATAAAAAATAAAACGCCACTGTAAAAAATAAAAATAAAAAAAAAAAAAGTAAAAAAAAAACAAACAAAAGAAAAAAACGCCACTGTCACATCACATTAAAAAAAAAGAAAGTATCGGTATTCGGTATCGGCGAGTACTTGAAAAAAAGTATCGGTACTTGTACTCGGTCCTAAAAAAGTGGTATCGGGACAACCCTACTTTTCGCCTCTGCATCTTTTACCGAGAGTCCTCCAAGTTCAGGACAGAGAAGACTTCTCTTATCTTAATAACCCCTTTTTGGCCAAAAAGGCGTGGTTTTCGCTTTTACGGAAGCGCGCCCCCTAGCGGCTTTAAAAGACGAGGACGTCAGAACAATTGAGCTACTGTGCCGCCGTCAATTGATGGCGGCTGGTAGAGTGGTTAAAGAGCTGCATTTTCGAAATTCGGAATTTCGAAAAAAAAAAGTCGAATTTTTAAGTTTTCGAAAATTCGGAATTTCGAAAATTTGAATATTCAAACATTTTATAAGCATTTTAGAATTTTAAAATTTTCGGAATTCGAATTTCCAAAAATTCTAAAATGTTAAATTTTAAAATTCAAAAAATTCGGAATTTTAAAAATTCTATTTTTTTGATTTTTAATTTTCGTTTTTTTTATTGGAAAATTCTGGAATTTTGAAAATTCGAAAAAAAAAAAAATGGAATTTCCGAATTTTTGGATTTTCCGAATTTTCATATCTCTGGATCTCTGAATTTTCGTATTTCCGAATTTTTGCAAATTCGGATTTTTGAGATTCGGAAATATGAACATTTTTCGAATATTAGAATTTCAAATTTTTTAATTTTAGATTTAAAAAATACTAAAATTTGAAAATGTGTTTAAAATTCGAAATTTCGAAAATTTAGAATTTCGAAAAATAAAAAAAAATTGAAAATGGGAAAAATTCAAAAATACGAAAATTCTGAATTTTTACAATGTGGAACTTTTGACTTCTTTAATTTTCGGATATTCGAAATTTAAAAAATTCTAAATTGTAAAATTCGAAAATCTAAAATTTGAAATTTCAGAATTTTCCGAATTTCAGAATATTTGTTTTCATTTCATTAGTTTTTTTTGCTTTTCTCGGAAATTCGAAAAATGTGTTTATTTTTTTGCCTTTTCAAAAATTCAGAATTTTTGAATTTCAGAATTTCTGAAAAAAGCAAAAAAAAAGAATGAAAAAATTTTTTTTTTTCGGCAGTGCACATGTCTACTGAACCCATTGTAGGAAAGTAGTACTAGCTGCCTGTCGTGCACGTTTATCTAAGGGAATGTTTTTTTTTTTTTTTTTTTTTTTTTTTTTTTTTTGCCATCCGGGGAAGACTGAGGATCATTAATACTGTAGAGCATCGATAGTCATCAGCATAGAACGGTAGCTTATCCTCCAGTGACCCCACCCACAGGCCATTAATGTTTGGAATGGTATGAATAATGGAGGCCAAGGGCTTCATGACCAAGGTGAAGAGGGACAACCCTGTCTCAAATCCCTGTGCAGAGAGAAGGGGTTGGGAGGACATTGTTGGCAAAGACCCTGGCGCTGTAGGGGCCAAATAAAGAAGCTGAATACACCAAATTAAGTTAGGACAAAAACATGTGAATAAAGTTACCCAAAGAAACAGCCACTCCACACAATCAAATGCCTGTTCAGCAACCAAAGAGGCAATGACTCGGGTACCAAGATTGTCCCGTTGGACTGAAAGGTGGGTGAACAAGCATTGGAGAGTAAAGTGATATTAAAGTCTTGTTTTTTGTTTTTTTCCGTTAAAAATAACAAAGATATTCTTAACTGCTCAGTGCAGTGGTTTTGCACTTAGCAGCCCAGATTGCCCTCTTCTCGGTTCCCTCTTAAATGTTCCTGGCCCCACCCTCCTGTTGAGTTCCCCCACAGCAAGCCGCTTGCTATAGGGGTACCCGAGCCAAGCTGCAGCTCCCTGTGTCTATTCAGACACTGAGCCGCAGCCTGGCCCTGACCCCTTTTTCTCCTTATTGGCTCACTGACTTTGACAGCAATGGGAGCCAATGAGGAGGGGAGTCCCGGACAGCCGAGCCTCTCATGCAACATTGCTGGATCTAGATGGACCTCAGGTAAGTAATAGGAAGGCTGAGAGGGGATGCTGCACACAGAAGGCTTTTTATAGAATGTATTAAGATAAAAAACCTTTTGCCTTTACAGCCACTTTAATATTGGTCCCCTTCCCCTTACTGCAAAGTATATTCCCATGGGCAGTAAGTTTAAAAGGCTAAAAATAAAACCTATGTGGCTCACGGCCAAAGTTAAAATGGCTATAAATAATAAGAAAATTACTTTAAGAAAATATAAAAATGAAGTAACACTATCATTATTTAACCACTTGACCACTGGGCACTTAAACACCCTTAATAACCAGACCAATTTTCAGCATTCGGTGCTCTCACAATTTGAATGATAATTACTCAGTCATACAACATTGTACTATAAGAGATGCGCTATAAGAGAAAAAAGACTGAAAATTCTGTAAAAAAATATGAATTTTTCTTTGTTTCTGTTATAAAATTTGGCAAATTAATATTTTTTTTCTTCGTAAATTTTGGCCAAAATTTATACTGCTACATATCTTTGGTAAAAATAAGTACAAATTGGTGTATATTATTTGGTCTTTGTGAAAGTTAGAGTCCACAAGCTATGGTGCCAATATCTGAAAATTGATCACACCTGAAGTACTGATCTAATTTCTTGAGACCCTAACATGCCAGAAAAATACAAATACCCCCCAAATGACCCCTTTTTGGAAATAAGACATTCCAAGGTATTTAGAAAGAGGCATTGTGAGTTTTTTGAAGTTGTCATTTTTTCCCCACAGTTCTTTGCAAAATCAAGATTTTTTTTTTCTTTTATTTTTTTTTCACAATTTTCATATTGGCAGTTTTTTTCTCACACACAGCATATGCATACCACAAATTAAACCCCAAAACACATTCTGCTATTCCTCCCGAGTATGGCGATACCACCTGTCTGAGACTTTTACACAGCGTGGCCACATAGAGGCACAACATGCAGGGAGCACCTTCAGGCGTTCTGGAGCACCCAGGCCAATTCTGACATTTCTCTCCTACATTTAAAAATCATCATTTATTTTCTAGAAAATTACATAGAACCCCAAAACATTATATGTTTTTTTAGCAAAGACCTTAGAGAATACAGTGGCGGTCGTTGCAACTTTTTATCTCGCACTGTATTTGCGCAGCGATTTTTCTAACGTGTTTTTAAAAACAAATCAGTTTTGTGCTTAAAAAAAACAAATCAGTAAAGTTAGCCTAATGTTTTTGCATAATGTGAAAGATGAAGTTACGCCGAGTAAATAGATACCCAACATGTCACCCTTCAAAATTGCACACGCTCGTGGAATGGCGTCAAACTTCGCTACTTAAAAATCCCCATAGGCGACGCTTTAAATATTTTTACTGGTTATATGTTTTTAGTTACAGAGGAGGTCTAGGGCCAAAATTATTGCTCTCGCTCTAACGTTCGCAGCGATACCTCACATGTGTGGCTTGAACACCGTTTTCATATGTGGGCGGGACTTGCGTGTGCGTTCGCTTCTGCATGCGAGCACACGGGAACTGGGGCGCTTTAAAAACTATATATATGTTATTGTTCACTTTACTTTACTTTATTTTATTTTAGTTTGACACGTTTTTCCGCAAAAAATAAAACATTTTGATCACTTTTATTCCTATTACAAGGAATGTAAACATCCCTTGTAATAGGAATATGGCATGACAGGTCCTCTTTACAGTGAGATATGGGGTCAATAAGACCCCACATCTCACCTCCTAGGCTGGGAAGCCTAAAAAAAAAAAAATCCTGTCTTTGATCGTAGCGTTGAGTCGGTAGAAGCAATAGGGGGGGGGGGGCGTATTGCGGGGTATTGTGAGGTATTGTAAAGTATTGCAGAGTATAGCAGGGTCCATCCCACGGTCCCCCTGTCCATCCCACGGTCTCCCTGCCCATCCCCATGTCCACCCCACGGTCCCACTGTCCCCCTATCCACCCCACTGTCCCTCCCAGGGTCCCCCTGTTCATCAACCCCATCCACTCCACGGTCCCCCCCTCCACCGCACGGTCCCCCCGTCCATTCTACTGTCCCTCTGACTACTCTGCGGCCCCTCTGACCACTCTGCAGCCTCTAACAGGGCTGTGGCAGGGAGAGAGCAAGCAGTAGTGGAATAGGGCAGCCATGAGGTGGTTGGTGTGCTCTGCTTTTCCTAACATTCACCTGGCATGGATTAATGGCCATCACTCCTCAGGACTCTCTGCAGGGGGCACTCTGGAGGTACTATCTGTGTGCCCCCAGAGTGCTTCCTTACTTTCTCCAGAGTGCCCCCTTGCATGCTTCGGAGTGCCCCACCACCAAGGTGGTATAGCAGTGGCTGACAGACTATCAGGAAGTGGTATTGCACTCCTCTTCCTCCTCTCTCCGCTATACACTCCGCACTCCTCTCCTGTACATATTACCCACCGCCATACACTCTGCATTCCCTATTTAACATTACCACATTATGCACTATATAAGTCATCTCAGACTCTCTTTAACACCCCCTTTAAGCCAACATTTAGCGCAATATTCACCACGACACGATTTGTGCGACATTCTGTTGTTCTTCTTGATGCCTAGGGGAGTGATCTTGCACTCGGGCCCGCTGATTTCATACGCCCCTGCCCCAAAATGGCCCTGAATGGCAGTTTGGAGATGTGGTCACCCTACGCAGAGGTAGTGAGACCGTCAACAGTAAATGGCTTCAAACATGCTTGGGACAAACCTAAACTTATAGTCAGATAATAAAGGTAACAGGAAAAAAATATAAAAAAAATTTAAATAGGCAGACTCGATCTACTTTTTCTGCCATAACTTTTCTATGCCAAATATTAATTTTGATTTTTCTTATGTTCATTTACTTTCCAATTTGTTAATTGACCCTCTAGATTGTAAGCTATAAGGAGCCCTCTGGTCCCTCCTGTATTGTATTGTAACTGTACTGTCTGTCCCCATGTTGTAAAGTGCTGCACAAACTGTTGGCCCTATATAAATCCTGTATAATAATAATAATAATGTTGGCATCAGGTTGTTGACAGGGCTATCCTGGGTATGCATGTGGTGTGCCATGGTGGGAACAAGGCCTTCAAGATAAGAAAGATGTGTACACAACTCTTTCTGAAATTTGTTTAGGAAAATTAGAATCTAAAGCAGCCCAGCTGCTGAAACAGAAAAAATATTTAGCCTACACTGAGAAATCTCGATCAGGTTGGCTTCCGGTTTCTTCAGTGGTTCCTTGGCAAAATGCCTAAAAATTGCTCAAAAATTGCATACCAGCCATCAGGTTGATCAAGCTTGCCTTTTACTTACACAAAGTCACAGGTTTTCATTGTATACCATTATAATTGCTGGCGTCCTAACAACCTATGACATCGGGCACCTGCATATTATCCTTGTGTGCCTGTCCCCTGCTCCTTTCCATTAGCACTGGGGGCACATTAGCTAAGTAATGGAGAGAAACTGAGGCATAAGAGAAACACTGGTATACTAGTTGGTACCAGTCTGCTAAAGTGTGTTTGCTTATGTAGCACCCCCTTACTTTCAGTATGGGCACTACGCTAAAGTTAGTGGGGAATGGGAGAGTTATTTTGCTCCCATTCACAATTTGCTAAATTGGGACTTCTGTCATTCCCGAAAAATCCACTGGGTCAGTCTGTGCTCCAGGGATGCGGTACCATCCCTGGCCAGCAGTTGGCACCAGAGGGGTTCTGGCAGAGTACGTTTTCCCCAGCAGCCAATTAGAGGAGTTTTTCCCTCGCTGGGCATGCTGGGGGAGGGTATATCTGTGACAGGTGTCATGTGCCAGGCAAGTTTCGCGGGGTCCCGGGTTCCAGGTGCGGCATCCACCTTTAGGGTGCGTGCATCCATGGACCCTGCCAGCGCGGCCCACCAGGCCAGAATTGCAGGCTACACAAAACCTCATCCGGAGGTAAAAGGGGACTCCAGTGACTTACTGGGTCCCCGGCTCTATTGAAAGGATCCCAGGCTGGGTGCTGTTCGATTGGGGGGTCAGCTTGAGGGGAACCCGGAGGCAGCTTGTCCAACAGGGCTTGAACGAACCAATCGGGGATCTGGTGACCGGAATGTTGACGGGTACGCTTTGCTGTCATCTGGTGACCTATGCTAAAACCTACTGGGAGGATTCGCTCCATTCATCCATTTAGCTCACCTAAAGTAATTGGCCTGCGGCAGAGGCCCTAGAGCCAGGTCTGTGAGAGAGATCTGTTCCTCCCAGCAAATCCAAAGTGACACCTCGGCTGCCAGGCTTGTGAGAGGGGTCTGTCCGGGGGCACTTCACCCACTCAGAAAGAGTGGCGACGAATCACAATTTGATACTACTGAGAGCAGGACTGCTCGGTTCATATCCAGGCCTGATATCGCAAGGTTCTCTCTTTCTCCTCATCAACCTTTTCTTCCCATTTGAAGTTGATGTTGGGCAAGTTGGCCAGGAAATAAAGCATTGGAAAACCCTTTATTCACTGTCTGGACCTTCGCTCACTGCTTTGTTCTCCAACTACACCCATACGCCACATTAAGGTAACTCAATTTGTCGATCCCAATAACAAATCAGCGGCTCCTTCGGGGATAGCGCTACACTTAGAACATCAACATTAGAGGTAATTTATTTTGCCTATGTGTGTGGTGTTGCTGCATTAAGAAAAACGTATAGTTTAATTTTTTACATTTTAGCATGAGGTGCCTCGAGATTGTGCAGAATGTTGAAGGTTGGGAAACACTGACCCTTTGAGAAATGTTAAACTTGCTGTCAGATACATTTGCCAATTTTTCACAAGTACTGAAGATTTAGAGCAGTATATTTATTTGTTATTGCATGTCAATTTTTTTTAGATCACCAACCATGGCTGGTGGATTATTCTCGGTCAGTAAGAAGTACTTTGAGTATCTGGGATCTTATGATACAGGGATGGAAGTATGGGGAGGAGAAAACCTTGAATTCTCATTCAGAGTAAGTAGTCAACCTTATATTTTACGCAAGATTTACTTAAAGGATCACTAAAGTCATATTTTTTTTTTTTCAATAACAAACATGTTATACTTGCCTCCACTGTGCAGCTCGTTTTGCACAGAGTGGCCCCGAACCTGGTCTTCTGGGGTTCCCTCGGCGGCTGTCTCGGCTCCCCCCCGCAAGGACTCAACACTTTCATGCGAGCGAGCTTGCATGGTGTTGAGTCTTTGCGGGCGCGCTCCCGTGATACAGCCGGCAGCCATAGCCGCCGACTGTATCACTCGTCCCCGCCCCCGGCGCGCCGCGTGATTGGATGTGATTGACAGCAGCGCAAGCCAATGGCTGCACTTCTTTCAATCAACTAATGACAGAGCCGGGAAGATGGCCGAGAAGTCTGCGCGTTAACGTAACAAGGACTTTCGAGGGGTCAGGTAAGTAAAAGGGTGGTTCGGGGGGCCTCTAATCGGCAGATGTTTTTTCACCTTAATGCATAGAATGCACTTTTACCTTTTACAACTCCTTTAACCACTTGGTTTCCAGCCCATAGTCAAAAGACGTCCTGTTTTTAAAGATGGATATCTCAGTAACGGCAGCAGCTGCTGCCACAACTGAGGTATCCATGTTTAGTGCCGACGGTCCTGTACACGATAACGGCGGGAAGGTTCGCCGTGAGATCGCCGTCATCGGTGGCGGGAGAGGGCCCCCCCCCTCCCGCCGCTGTCCCGCGCCCTCCGCCGCTTACCGTAGCCGTCGGTAGCGGCGGAGGAGATCGGGACCGTTCGGCAGCTGAGCGGGGTTACGAGTGAAGGAAAAATCTCCTTCACCCGTCCCCATAGCTCTGCTGGGCGGAAGTGACGTCAAAACGTCAGTCCCGCCCAGCATCTTAAAGCAACATTTTTTTTTTTTGTCATTTGAAAAAATGACATTTCCAATTTTTTTTTTTTTTTCTTGCATTTTAGTCTAAATATGAGATCTGAGGTCTTTTTGACCCCAGATCTCATATTTAAGAGGACCTGTCATGCTTTTTTCTATTACAAGGGATGTTTACATTCCTTATAATAGGAATAAAAGTGATCAAATTTTTTTTTATTTTTTTTTTCAGTGTAAAAAGTAATAAAATAAATAAAAATAAATAAGAAAACAAACAAAATTTTTTTTTAAAGCGACCCGTCCCGACGAGCTCGCGCGCAGAAGCGAATGCTTACGCGAGTAGCGCCCGCATATGAAAACGGTGTTCAAATCACACAAGTGAGGTATCGCCGCGATTGTTAGAGCGAGAGCAATAATTATAGCCCTAGGCCTACTCTGTAGCTCAAAAAATGCAACCTGTAGAATTTTTTAAACGTCGCCTATCGAGATTTTTAAGGGTGAAAGTTTGACGCCATGCCACGTTTTTAAGCATGACATGTTGGGTATCATTTTACTCGGCGTAACATTATCTTTCACAATATATAAAAAAATTGGGAAAAATTTATTGTCTTATTTTTTAATTCAAAAAAGTGTTTTTTTTCCAAAAAAAGTGCGCTTGTAAGACCGCTGCGCAAATACGGTGTGACAAAAAGTATTGCAATGACTGCCATTTTATTCTCCAGGGTGTTAGAAAAAAATATGTATATAATGTTTGGGGGTTTTAAGTAATATTCTAGCAAAAAAAACTGTTTTAGTCTCGTAAACACTGAATCTGAAAAACAGGTTCAGTAACGAAGTGGTTAAAACCCAACTTAACTTTAAAGTGGTATTAAACCAAATACCAAAAATGTAATATGTTGCAGCCCATCAGTCGATAGATGTGGCTACATAAGGTTTCTTCCCCCCCCCCCCCCCCTTTGTTATGACCTGGTGATCTGCCAGTAGCACACTTCCCATATTGGAGTGCCTACACTCTGGATGAAGAAGCACAGAGATACCTTTTGAAAAGCAGCATTGTCAATTTGAGGGGATGGTAGTGTTGGATACTCAAGCAGATTTAGATCCAGTAAACACATTGAAGCTAAACTCCGGCTAATACTTTTTAGGCAGTTAAACCAACATTTGTTTTTCCTTTTGTGATGAAGGTTTTGCATAAATGCTGACCATTGTAAGCACCCCTGTCAGTGCCCTGTCAAGCACTCTCTAACTACATCTGTATGACAGCTTGTTCTGTTGAAAAACAGACTTACTGGAAGGATCACCAGGTAAAAATAAAAGAAAGACAGCCTGAAAAAGAAAACTAATGCTACAATCGCATCTAAAAATTGGTAAAATGCAATATGTTTGCTTTTGAGTTTATTACCGCTTTAAGTTTAAAGAAGAACTCCAACTTTTCCTCCCCCAAAACATATGCATTGTGCATGTAAATGAATCACAATCCCGCTGTCACTTTGTGTAACTTGCATCATTTTAGCTGTATAAAGCAGATTTCTGTGTCTGATGTCACTTCTCCTCCTGGATGAAGTTCCCTGACTTCCTGTTTTCTTCCTTTTCCAGTCATGATACTATATGTCCCATAATCCTTTGAGCATCTGTAGTTTCAGGGCGGACTATGTGACTTGCTTGTACCAGCTGTCGGAGTTGATGTGGGGGGGTCTAAGTGGGGTTACTGTGGGTGTTTCTGGGCCTTCATGTGGGTGGTGGAAGGGGAGGAATGGAATTGTTATCCCCCACTCTCATTCAATTCCTCTCTGTGGTGAATAGGCAACAAGCAGGAAGTGGAACTTTAGTCAGAAAATAAAGTGATTCTTAAAAAAAAGTTAAACGTTCTACTTCTACCTAACTGCTCTGTGTAATGGTTTTGCAGAAAGTAGCCCCGATGGGGCTAAGATGGCAATAATGCATGCTTGCTTACGCAACCAGCACAGAAAACGCATGGTAATGCCCACAAAACACGCGTCGCTATCATGGTGTCATTTAGGCTGGGTTCACAGCTGCGTGTTTGCATGGCAACCCACATAGAAAACACACGCTTTGCGTTTCTAAAATGCGTGGCAATTCATGTTGCACTTTCATTACCATTTAGGCTGTGATCTCATCTGCGCATTTCCGAACGCATGGCAACTCACAAGAAAATGCATGCTTTGCCGTGTGTTTTGAAAATGTGTTTCCGAATGTGCAGCAACCTGCAAAAAAGAAAGAATGAATGCTTTGCCATGCGTTTAGAAAATCTGCAGCAATGTGGAGTGCAATTGCATTACCATTTGTTTGCATCTGCATGTTTCCAAATGCACAGCAAGAAAATGCATGCTTTGTCATGCATTTTGAAAATGTGTAGCAATGTGTGTCATGCTTGTGTAGCGGGCAGCTGTTTTTCTCTGCTGGCCCTGCTTTAAATTTAGAGGGTAATCAGAGGATTAGTTACCTCTGACCTATTTTTTTTCAAATTTGGGTCTCTGTTCCAGCCATGGCTGTACTGCAGGTGACCACTATTGTTTGGGGTGTCGGTTCCACCCCAGGCCGAGGGTGGCAGCAGTCAAATCAAGGTGTGTTGGGTATTCTTTCTCAGCAGCCAATCAGTGGGGGTTGATCGCCTCGCTGTACATGCTGGGGGAGAGTATTTAAGGGACAGACGTTGCGGGTTCTGGGTCTTCTTCGTCTGCCCTGGGCAGTCGTCCCACCACCCCTGTGTGTGTGTGTGGCACTCATGGCTGGGGGTGCGTGTTCAGAGTTCCTAGCTCTGGGACCATGTTGGTCTGGAGTCATGATCTGCCAGGTAGGCCCAGTGGTCAGACTGGGTCTGCATTAAGAAGAGTGGTCCTGCGCTGTCCGTCCTAGAGGGAGGAAGCCACCAAATGAAGTACCTGTTCTGGAGAGCACAAGGCTGGTACACTCAGGGAGGCCTGAACTTCATTGAATGACACACTGATACTGAAAGGCTGAGCAGTTGTCGCCCATCAGTTTCCTGAATTCACAAGTAATTACTTTTAGAAGAGATCCGGGTGCTTAATCCTAAAGCAAGAGGATTCTGGACCGAACGTATCTCCACCTTTGGGAAGGTCAGTGGCAGAGACTATACCAAAGTTCCGTGTGACACCCTGGCTGCTAGGACTAGTGAGAGAGGCCTATCCAGGGGCACATTACCCACTCATTACCCACATAGCAGGGCCATTCGACTCCAAAAGGAATGTGTCGCCTGGTCAATTTATAGAGTTTAAGGAATATGTGTTGCTAGCGTTTGGGGTTAAAATGGAGCCTCAATAATCTGCACATCTATTAGTCATGAAAATTGGTGGAAAAATTGCGCTAAACATAAATAATGTGAAACCTGTAGCGGCCAGCACCAACAAAAAACAATGTTGTGTACAAAAGGTGAGAAAGAAAAAGTGCAGCGCTAAATATTGAGTGAAGGGATTCAAACAATACGGTAAGTGGTACAATTCGATGAAACAATTCAAATGGAATTGGACCCAGGAGACACTCACCAGATGATATGGTGAGTGAAAAAAAGGGAAAAAAAATATAACTGAAACAATGTAATAGTGTGGAAATCCACTAGGAGGTGGTGTTCCTGTAGGAAATGTGTGCAACACACTAAAGTGGGTGATGTGACACCTGTAGGTGATAACAAATGGGGTGAACCAATCACAAAGTCCAAGCAAAAAATGTATATATATAGCAATCCGATATCGGACCGATATGTACAGTCTTTGAGAGATGGAATTGGTCGGAAATTCTTATGAAGGAAAAACAAAACGGCCACTCAAAAAGAACTGATGTAAGATTGTCCTCTCTGGTATGCCGATCAGATGATCAGTGTAGATGGTGAAAACCTCAGCAACGATTCACAGTGATATCCAAAAAGATAAATAAATGGATACTCTTACCAGAATATGTGGACATACACGTCAGCGACAGTATGTCGATCAGGCATGCACAAACTCCTAGGAAAAGGTGGTGTTGATGGGAAACGTTCCAATATGTCAAACTTTAATCCCCGGGAGTCGGTAGAATCCGAGCGGCAGAAAAAACAAATCTTGCAGGAGAGATTCACAACCAAATCTTGCAGGAGAAGTTCACAAGCATAAATATGCAGTGAGCGAAGCCGTCACGGAATCATGTAAAGAAAAAAGTGACTCACATGGTGCGGTAAATCCTTAAAAAAGCCTTTTATTTAGGCATGGAAGGCAAGCAAATAAAACAGAAAACTGGATACAAAACATATAAAAAATTGGTAGATAAAAAATAGTACAAGCCGGGTCAAGGGCAAGTACAAGTGATCACGTATTTAAAAATGGCGTCTTGAGCAGGTAGCGCATGGGCTATGTACCCGACATGTTTCGAGCAAAAGAGCTCTTCAACTGGGGCATATCCCATACATGTGCCAAACGCCATCTATTTATGCCTTACAAAATGAAGCAATGATGACACCATGCCTGGAACAGCTGAGACAGCTGGGGGGGGGTGTAACCAATCACAGACCTCTTCATCTAATACCGCCCACTGCTGTCAGCAAAGGACGTTATGCAGTGTGCAGAGCTGTTTCCTGTATGGCTATAGTGAACCACCATTGGTTGCCCAAGCGTCCAGGCGGGGCACGTTGCGTGTCATTTCCGCCCCCCAGCACAGCACATAGCGTCTGTCACTTCCGCCCATAACACAGCACCTGGCGCGTCATAACCGCGTCATGTCCGCCCTTGATGGAGCTGGGAATGCGGCAATCAGGAAGTCATACAAACTATTGCACGCATTGAGGGCGCAGTGTCTGTGTAGTCCAAGACACACGCGCGTCGCCACGGGAACCGCGGAGACGTGACGTGTAATACACGTGACACATGTGCGCGCCGCGCTGGCGGTATTAGATGAAGAGGTCTGTGATTGGTTACACCCCCCCAGCTGTCTCAGCTGTTCCAGGCATGGTGTCATCATTGCTTCATTTTGTAAGGCATAAATAGATGGCGTTTGGCACATGTATGGGATATGCCCCAGTTGAAGAGCTCTTTTGCTCGAAACATGTCGGGTACATAGCCCATACGCTACCTGCTCAAGACGCCATTTTTAAATACATGATCACTTGTACTTGCCCTTGACCCGGCTTGTACTATTTTTTATCTACAAATTTTTTATATGTTTTGTATCCAGTTTTCTGTTTTATTTGCTTGCCTTCCATGCCTAAATAAAAGACTTTTTTAAGGATTTACCGCACCATGTGAGTCACTTTTTTCTTTACATGATTCCGTGACGGCTTCGCTCACTGCATATTTATGCTTGTGAACTTCTGCAAGATTTGGTTGTGAATCTCTCCTGCAAGATTTGTTTTTTCTGCCGCTCGGATTCTACCGACTCCCGGGGATTAAAGTTTGACATATTGGAACGTTTCCCATCAACACCACCTTTTCCTAGGAGTTCGTGCATGCCTGATCGACATACCGTCGCTGACGTGTATGTCCACATATTCTGGTAAGAGTATCCATTTATTTATCTTTTTGGATATCACTGTGAATCGTTGCTGAGGTTTTCACCATCCACACTGATCGTCTGATCGGCATACCAGAGAGGACAATCTTACATCAGTTCTTTTTGAGTGGCCGTTTTGTTTTTCCTTCATAAGAATTTCCGACCAATTCCATCTCTCAAAGACTGTACATATCGGTCCGATATCGGATTGCTATATATATACATTTTTTGCTTGGACTTTGTGATTGGTTCACCCCATTTGTTATCACCTACAGGTGTCACATCACCCACTTTAGTGTGTTGCACACATTTCCTACAGGAACACCACCTCCTAGTGGCTTTCCACACTATTACATTGTTTCAGTTATTTTTTTTCCCCTTTTTTTCACTCACCATATCATCTGGTGAGTGTCTCCTGGGTCCAATTCCATTTGAATTGTTTCATCGAATTGTACCACTTACCGTATTGTTTGAATCCCTTCACTCAATATTTAGCGCTGCACTTTTTCTTTCTCATCTATTAGTCATGACCAAGGAGGACAGATGATGGTTAAAAAAAAAAAAAACACTGATCCATCAGAGTTGCATAGGGATGATAGTCGCGCTGGAAGTCACGTGACTTTCATGTTGTGCTAGTGTATCCAGGGCTATCTATTCAATCCCTCCTAGAATCGGCACAATTGTAAAGGGGTTTCCTTTTTGAATAATACTGTGATCTATGAGGCGGCATTTGAGAGGTTTAAACCCAGAAGTAGTGGCGTTGCTATGGGAGTGTGGGGGGGGGGGGGAGGCTCACACTGGGTGACACACACCATACTGTACTTTTGTCTGCAGCAGAGCGAGCAGGGCACTCAGCCATGTGGGGGGGCTGCCTTTAACCAGTGGCGTTACTATGGAGGTGTGGAAGGGGGTGGCCTGCATCGGTTGACACCCACCAGAGGGGTGACACCAGGGCCACCGCTAAACACTGTACTTTTTTTCTTTATCGTACATCACGGGACACAGAGCAGCATATTCATTACTATATGGGTTATATGGAGTACCTTCAGGTGCAGGACACTGGCAATCTCAAAAACAGGAAGTGCCCCTCCCTATATAACCCCCTCCCATAGGAGGAGTACCTCAGTTTTTACGCCAGTGTCTTAGGTGTTGGTCATGGTTTAGCTTGCCTCCACATCCTTGGGATTAAGGTGGGCTAACCGGTTCTGTCCAAGGGCCTCAGCGCTAAAGTGGTCAGTAACCGGACCCCAAACCAATGGGGTATAGCCCATAATGCTTTTCTTTTTAGAGTAATGTTTCTGTTGCCAGAGTGCTATATGGGCCCAGGACAGTGGATCCTTCATAGGAACCCAGGGCCTGAAGGTCAATGCCCCACGGAGATGGGGGAAGATTGGGCCTCTTGCTGTGCAAAGTCCTGCGGCATGGAGCAGGTAAGTGAGGGGAAACTTGCGGAACTTGGTTCGCAGCAGGTTTTTCTGGGGGGGGGGTGTCACAGTGGGACATGCCTATAGTTATGCGCTGCATCTGGCAAAGTGAGTCACATGTCTTAAAGATAGGATGACTCTATGTGTATTCCCCATAAAAGGTGACCTCCCTGGTAGTATTGTAAAGCATTGAGATGTGTGTGTAAGAGAGCTGTGCTTACCTGCAAAGCCTCCAGGCGATTGCTGCCACGGTTCTTCCTCCTGGAGACAGGACAAACTGCCTCCTCGTGTGTGTCTCCTTCCACCCCCCCCCCCCCCGCCGGCGTCCCTCTGTTGAAGTCAGGAAGTGACGAAACGCGTCAGGGCGTGGCTACAACGACGCTACATACGGACATAGCCTGCGTTCCACCGCGCTCCACCATCCACCAACCTCGATCCAGCGCCTGTCATAAACAGCTTCTGCTCAGCACGCGCGCGGCCCCTGGAGGATTTTAAACGGCGGTGATCGTATTCTATGCTTATTTTTCAGTGATTTATTGTACGGGCACTCACTTAAGGTTGTTAACCCTCTCAAGCCAGGTTCATTTAAGCAATATTGCACTATTTTTGTTTCTTTATTTGTCTTTCATGACACCTTGCTGAGAACTGTGTTTGACGTATTGATACCTGGAGGACCAGATGGTGTACCTATAGAGCTCCAACGTCGCTCTATTGTGGCAATCTCACACCCTTGGTGGGTGAGTTTGGCTACAGAGGTATTTTTCTCTTGAATTGTTTTTGGTGCACTGACACTTAGGAGTCCACTACCTTTACACCAACTGGATCCACTGGGCTATCTATTCTTTTAGTTTTGAGTTGATATATCATCTCACTAGCGCTGTTTATCTTTTGAACTGTTTGTTCACACATTTAAGATACCTACTACCATTACTTTAAATGGGGCTTCCCTGTTTATTTTAACAGCTGCTTATTAGACGACACCTCTCTCACTTTTAGAGGTGTTCTCTCACACTTTATCTGGTTAAACTATATGCCACTTTACACACAGTCACTTTAAAGGTGTTGTTGCAACACTAAGCGCCGGCAGTGCAATAATAGGCCTTTCATTTGCACTCTTCACTTTAGATGCTTAAACTTATTCCTGCCCAGCAGGCAGAAGAATTTTCGGATGTCCCTAGGGCCATACGCTTTACGGTAGATGCGATTAAGGATTCTATCCAGCAAGCGTCACGTTTATCGTTATCCCTTATCCATATGAGAAGGCTCTTATGGTTAAAGAGCTGGGAGGCAGAGCCCCCATGCAAGAAGCTCCTGGTAGGGTTCCCCTTCCATGGAGGACGACTCTTCGGAGAAGACCTGGATAAATACATTCAGACCATTTCAAGCGGCAAAAGTACTCTTTTGCCTACCAAGAAAAAGTTTCAGGGGCCTGCGTTTAAACGACAGTACTCCCCTGGGCAGGGGCCCTCCAATACCAAACAGTATCGACGGCCTCCTGCAAGATCAAACTTTAATAACAAGTCGCAGGGACAGGCCGCCGGAGGCAAGAAGCAGTGGTTTCGCAAGCCAGCAAAACCAGCCCCCAAGCCGGCCTTATGAAGGGGCGCCCCCACCCATGAAGGTGGGGGGAGGACTGCGTCTCTTTGCAGAGGTTTGGGAGGCCAGCATTCCCGACAGATGGGTACGGTCTTCCGTGGCTACGGGCTACAAACTAGACTTCCTAAGGTTTCCTCCTCCTCATTTCCAGGAGTCAAGGGTACCAAACGATCCGGAGAAGGGAGCCGCATTAATGACGGCATTAAATCATCTACTCTCCCAGGAAGTAATAGTAGAGGTACCAGTCCTAGAACAGGGGCTGGGTTTCTACTCCAACCTATTCATCATCCCAAAGCCCAACGGGGATGTCAGGCCAATTTTGGACTTAAAGATGGTAAATGCATACCTAAAGGTCCGCTCATTTCGGATGGAATCCGTGCGGTCAGCAGCTGCCACACTCCAGAAGAACGACTTCATGGCATCCATAGACATAAAGGATGCCTACCTTCATGTTCCAATTTATCAGCCACATCAAAGATTTCTACGCTTTATGGTGGCTTCGCGTCACTTCCAATTCGTGGCGCTTCCCTTTGGGTTGGCTACGGCCCCCCGGGTGTTCACGAAGGTCCTAGCTCCAATCCTAGCCAAGCTAAGGATCCAAGGGGTCACAATCCTAGCGTACCTGGACGACCTCCTAGTCATAGATCACTCGTTTCCTGGCTTGGAACGAGCAGTGGCCCTCACGGTCCAGTACCTCGAGAGGTTCGGCTGGGTCCTAAATCGAGAAAAATCAGCATTCCAGCCCACAAGGCAGTTGGAATATCTCGGCATGAGGTTAGACACAGCACAACAAAGGGTGTTTCTACCTCTGATAAAGGTCAAAGCCATCAAGGAATTAATCCTACTGGTTCTAAGCAAGAAAGAACCAACGGTTCGCCTATGTATGCGGTTACTAGGCAAGATGGTGGCCACATTCGAGGCGGTACCGTACGCCCAGAGCCACACTCGCATCCTGCAGGCAGCCATCCTGTCAGCATGAAGCAGGAGGCCACAGGCCTTGGATATCCCTTTGCCGCTCTCATCAAGAGTCCGACAAAGTCTGTGTTGGTGGTTAGACCCTCAGAATCTACTGAAGGGGAAGTCTTTCAGCCCAGTGGCTTGGAAGATAGTAACCACAGATGCCAGCCTGACGGGCTGGGGAGCAATTTTGGATGGTTGCACTCGCCAAGGTACTTGGGCAAAGCCAGAGAAGCAGTTGCCCATCAACATCTTGGAACTCAGAGCTGCTCGACTAGCCCTCAGGGCTTGGACGTCCAAATTGCAGGGGTTCCCGGTGAGAATTCAATCAGACAATGCCACGGCCGTGGCATACATAAATCACCAAGGGGGAACCAAGAGTCAAGCCGCTCAGAGAGAGGTGAGCTTGATTCTCCTGTGGGCAGAGGCTCATGTGCCCTGCATATCGGCAATATTCATTCCAGGAGTGGACAACCTTCAGGCGGACTTCTTAAGTCGCCAGACTCTGTGGCCGGGGGAATGGTCTCTACATCCACAAGTCTTTCAGACACTCTGCCAAAGATGGGGAGTGCCGGACATGGATGTCATGGCATCAAGACTCAACAAGAAGCTAGACAGGTTCATATCCCGCTCAAGGGATCCGATGGCCTGCGGAACCGATGCGCTGGTTTGCCCTTGGCATCAGTTCAAACTTCTTTATGCGTTTCCCCCGCTCCAGTTACTACCCCGCCTGCTGTGAAGGATCAGGGTGGAGCACATACCAGTCATCCTGGTAGCTCCAGCATGGCCCAGAAGGGCATGGTATTCACTAATCCTAAAGATGGTAGTGGGAGACCCTTGGACTCTTCCTCTAAGGCCAGACCTGCTATCGCAAGGTCCGATCCTCCACCCTGCCTTACGGCATCTAAATTTGACGGCCTGGAAGCTGAATCCCTGATTCTCAAGGGTAGAGGTCTGTCTCAGAAGGTAATCTCTACCCTAATCAGAGCCAGAAAACCGGTCTCTAGGGTGATTTATTACAGGGTCTGGAAGGCCTATGTAGGTTGGTGTGAGTCCAATCGATGGCTTTCTCGCAAGTTTACCATCGATAGAGTATTAAGTTTTCTCCAGCTAGGAGTGGATAAAGGAGTGGCATTAAGCACTATCAAAGGACAGATTTCAGCTTTGTCAGTGTGGTTTCAGCGGCCGCTGGCCACCCACTCGCTGGTTAAGACCTTCATGCAGGGGGTCTTACGTATTAATCCTCCAGTTAAATCCCCGCTTTGTCCGTGGGATTTAAATCTTGTTCTGTCAAGATTACAGAAACAACCTTTTGAGCCGTTGGCTGAAATTCCTTTGGTTTTACTGACAAGGAAGTTAGTATTTTTGGTCGCCATAGTTTCCGCCAGAAGAGTATCGGAACTGGCAGCCTTATCCTGTAAGGAACCATATCTTATTTTTCATAAGGACAGGGTCGTTCTCCGCCCTCATCCTTCCTTCCTACCAAAGGTTATATCCAGTTTTCATCTAAACCAGGATTTGGTATTACCATCCTTCTTTCCTAAACCTACTTCCAGACAGGAAGGGTTGCTGCATACCTTGGATATTGTCAGGGCCATGAAGGCCTATCTTAAAGCTACAGAGAAGATCCGGAAAACAGATGTGTTGTTCATTTTACCGGATGGGCCCAAGAAGGGGCAGGCAGCTGCAAAATCCACCATCTCGAGGTGGATTAAACAGTTAATCACTCAGGCCTACGGCTTGAAAGGGTTGCCTCCTCCGTTATCATTAAAGGCTCATTCTACTAGGGCCATGGGCGCCTCCTGGGCAGCACACCACCAGATCTCTATGGCTCAAGTTTGCAAGGCGGTAACCTGGTCTTCAGTCCACACGTTTACAAAATTCTACCAGTTGGACGTAAGAAGGAATACTGATACAGCCTTTGGGCAGGCAGTGCTGCAGGCTGCAGTTTGAGACCCTCGGATTCCGGGGGCTCCCTTTTGAGTTAAATTTAAAAATTATTTTTCTCAACTAAGTTGGATTTATTATGATTTGAGTATATCTCTAAATTAAATCCTTTTGTCTTGGGAAGATGTTCTCCCTCCCCTCATTGTAAGCATTGCTTTGGGACATCCCATATAGTAATGAATATGCTGCTCTGTGTCCCGTGATGTACGATAAAGAAAAAGAGATTTTTAATACAGCTTACCTGTAAAATCTTTTTCTTGGAGTACATCACGGGACACAGAGCTCCCACCCCTCTTTTGGGGACCATTTTGGGAGGCATACTGCTTGCTACAAAACTGAGGTACTCCTCCTATGGGAGGGGGTTATATAGGGAGGGGCACTTCCTGTTTTTGAGATTGCACTGCACCTGAAGGTACTCCATATAACCCATATAGTAATGAATATGCTGCTCTGTGTCCCGTGATGTACTCCAAGAAAAAGATTTTACAGGTAAGCTGTATTAAAAATCTCTTTTTTTTGCCTACAGCGAAGAAAGCAGGACAGCAGGGGAGGCTGTCTGTAACACTCCTCGCTCAGTCAGGCTAATATCCCAGAGTGAGCCTGAGTTTGTGGGCGGAGCTGGGGTGTGGCTGCCTCCTCCACTCCTTCCACAGACTCCTTCACTATGGCTGATCCTGCAGCTCAAGGAGATAGAGGTGAGCACACAGAAGCCCTGCCTACCTGCCTGGGTGTTCATCTGCAGGTGTTTTATCAGATTAGGCAACCCGTATGCATGTGCAATGAAAGTGAAGTTTTGTCGCCACCATCTTGCTACACCCCACACTCATCCATAGTAAGGATACACTAAGAAGGGAGTAAGCGGACATCTTGTTACACCCACCAGAGTTTTGCATCATACACATTTTTATAACCGTAAAATGAGCTTAGATAGTGAAATACAGTGCTTAGAACTCTGTGTGACTCTGTGCAAACTTCTATGAGATTGACAAACCTGTGAGATGAGCATGCTTGTCACAGCTTTACAAAAATTCAACATCTAAACAGTAAGACGCAGTTCTAAGTACTGTATTTCACTATATAAGCTCATTTTACTGTTAAAAAAAACGGTGTAAAATACAAAACTCTGGTGGTGTAATAAGATGCCCACTTACCCCCTTATTACTGCATCCTTACTATGGACGAGTGTGGGGTGTAGCAAGATGGTGGCGATGAAACGTCACTTTATGACGGGTTGCCATATCTGAGGAAACACAGGCATGAAGCATGCTGTAAGTTACTGCAGTGTCACTACATAGAGTCCTAACTTGCCCTGTGCCACCCTAACTTTCCCTATACCACCCCAACCTGCCATTTGCCACCCCAGCCTGCCATATGCCACAATAACTTGCCTTATACTACCCTAACTTGCCCTATACCACACTAACTTGCCCTATACAACCCCAACCTGTCCTGTGCCACCCTAACTTGCCCTATACCACCCCCAATCTGTCATATACCACCCCAGCCTGCCATACACCACAGTAACTTGCCTTATACCACCCCAACCTGCCCTGTGCCACCCTAACTTGCCCTATACCACACTAACTTTCCCCCTACAACCCCAACCTGTCCTGTGCCACCCTAACTTGCCCTATACCACACTAACTTTCCCTATACAACCCCAACCTGTCCTGTGCCACCCTAACTTGCCCTATACCACCCCCAATCTGTCATATACCACCCCAGCCTGCCCTATGCCACACTAACTTGCCCTACACCACCCCAACCTGCCCTGTGCCACCCTAACTTGCCCTATACCACCCCAACTTGCCCTGTGCCATCCTAACCTGCCCTTTACCACCCCAACCTTCCCTGTGTCACCCTAACTTGCCCTATGCCACCCTAACTTTCCCTATGCCCCTCAACCTGCCCCGTGCCACTCCAACCTGCCCTATACCACCCCATGGGCATGATGTTCTAGTGCTACCTTGGGGCATTTGTCGCATGTAAGGCAGCACATTTAAGTGCATGTTTATGCTTGAAAAACGTGCAAGAAACCACAAGCGGGAAAATGCATATTTGCTACGCTGAGGTGTAAAAAGAATGTGTGCTTGGGAGGAAGTTTTTAGGTAGCAAGAATGACCAATGAGGAGAGATGATGATGATGATGATTAAAAAAAACATTGATCTATCAAAGTTGCATAGGGATGATATTCGCACTGGAAGTCACGTGACTTTCATGTCATGCTAGTGTGAACCAGGGCTATCTATTCAATCCCTCCCATAATAAGCACAGCTAGCTTTCAGAGCAGGCTGTGTGTATATTAGGGATATGCAATTAGCGGACCTCCAGCTGTTGAAAAACTACAGGTCCCATCATGCCTATGCCTCTGCCTCTGGGTGTCATGCTTGTGGCTGTCAGCAGGGCTGTTGTAAAGGAATTTGTGGGCCCCAAGCAAAATGGGGGTCCCCAATCACCCCCACCGCGCGCAAAGCCTACATTAGCGCTACACTAATTTTTTACACCCATGTTCTTGCTCCTCCCCCCCTCCCTAGTGCCTATATTTTTCTATTCTCACCTCCCCTTCTTCCCTGTAGGCTGCCGCTGTAGCATGGCCAAGCTCCTCTTCCTCTTGTCAGTTCGGTGCACTCAGTGTGCACTTCCTGTCAGTCCGGCCGGGAACAGGAAACTGAATCACCTGTACCACGCGCGGTACCTGGCCAGACTGACAGGACTCAAGGAGGAGGAGCGCGGCCATGCTACAGCCTGGGAAGGGGAAGTTGGGGGCCCCAAGCCAGCTCGGGCCCCAAGCAATTGTTTGTTTTGCCTGTCCTGTAGCGACGGGCCTGCCCTCCCCCATTCATGATGTGCAAGATTAGGGTATCCTACACCCAGCAGTCATTTGCTTTCAAAATTACTGCTGTTGTCACTACTCCTGTCAGCCTTGTAACAGAAGGAAGGTGCCCCCCATCCCTACAAGAAACCATTGCGCCCAGGGCAGCTAACCCTCTCGCCCACCCATTGTCCCGTCCTGGGTCCCAGTATGGTAAAAATTTTCTCATTTGGAGCCTGGATTAAAAAGAACCCCTAATATACAGGAATTCTTTATTCTTCAGTGCAGCTGCAGTCAGTGCTCCGTACTATTTCGCTCTTGCCGTGGAACATGGCGTTACCATGTACAAGTCTTTGCTGTTGGTCCTTCATAATACACGTCTTGGTCATGGATCATTTATCTAAGTCCTAAATGACCATTTATGTGAAAGAAAGGTACAAAGGGCGCAACAAGTGTAGAATAATGTCCATATAAACACCAATTTAATTAATTACTAAAGTTCAAAATAAATGCAAATATGAACTGACAATAGAGTCGTGCTTCGTCAAATCTCAACCTTCACACTGGAGCGATGTTTTTGTAAGTTTTAAACAGCTTAGATGTTAGTCTTGCTATACCTCATTGGATTTGTAGTTCTGCAAAAGCTGGAGGTCCGCTAATTGCATATCCCTGGTGTATATGAAGGGGTTTGCTTTTTGAATAATGCTGTGATCTGTGAGGCGGGATTGGGGAGGTTTAGACTCTTCCTGTAGGTGTAACTGGGCGTAATCGAAGGATGTATTCAATCCCACCCACCATCAGAGCTGTGAAGGAAGTTACATAATGTGCAGAAAGTCTACAGAGGGATGTGTTTTAGGCTCCAGCTGCTGCAGAAATTGGCTGTGGAAGGGACAGGGTCTATTAGCAGGCTTACAGTGTCACATGACACAAAGCAATAACTAATCCAAAAAGCGGTGGCGTTCCTATGGAGGGTGACACCCACCAGAGGGGTGACACTGGGGCTGCTGCTAAACACTGTGTACTTTTTTTTGCCTGCATAGAGTTCTAACCTGCCCTGTGCCACCCCAGCCTGCCCTGTGCCACCCTAACTTGCGCTATACCACACCAACCTACCCTATACCACCCAAAACCTGCCCTGTTCTACCCCAGACTGCACTATGCCACACTAACTTGTCCTATACCACCCCAGCCTGCCCTATACCACATTAACTTGCCCTATTCCACCCCACCCTTCCATATGCCACTCCAACCTGCCCTAAACCACCCAAACCTGACCTGTGCCATCCTAACTTTCCCTACACCACCCAACTTGCCCTATACCACCCAAACCTGCCCTGTGTCACCTCAACTTGCCCTATGCCACCCCAACCTGCCCTAAACCACCCCTGCCTGCCACTATACCACCCTAACCTGCCACTATACTATCATTTACAGGGGCCGGCTTGGGGTGCACCTCGTGACCGTGCGATGCCTGCAGGGTGCTGGGCAGCCTAGACAGGAGAGGGGAGGGGGGGGACACCACGTTTTACCGCACCAGGTGACACCAGCCCTAGTGATGCCACTGCCCAGAAGCTCAAAGGATCTGCAGGCAACAGGGCAACATGGTGCCAAGGTATGATCTATGCTGAGATTGATCATTGCATTCAGTTCTAGTGAAAAGAAAGTTGAAGTTTAGCTTTAAATAGACTAAATACATTCTGGGTGCATTATTACAAAAGGTGAGCAAAGTCTTTCAGTTTGTTTTCTTCAAAACTGCAACAGACTAGACAGACTATCAGTGGTCAGCATTCTGCAGAGTGGGAATTTTGCTTTCTGTATAGGAGCAGTGATTGCTTTGCAGAGATCCAACACATCCCCTGAGTCAAAGGCAAAGCTCTTCCCCAGTCATCTGGATTTTATGCTAGCTATCTGGCAATTAAAAGAGAAGTATGGGATTTATTGTTTTCCCCATTAATCATACTTACCTAGGTGGATGCACCATCGGACCAATGCTGCATCTGTCCCCCGCCGCCGCTGCACTGAGAACCGAGCCATCGAACATTGCCAATGGCTCATTTCTCTCAGCTCCCTGAGCAGAGAGCTGCTCCCTGTCAGTCAGCAACCCTCCTGCTCTTCTCCTCCATGCTCACTGGAGCGCTGAGCTGTGGAGTGGCGGGAAGTGTGCGTCTCAGTGGCTCGCTGAGAGGCTGAGACGGCTATTAGTCCAGGTACCTGGCGGATCCAGACTTCCAGAGTCGGGATGACGCACTGCCTGGACTGATATTTCTGACATCAGCAGAGAGCAGACTTCAGTCCACTCCCTGCTGAAAACGGGTCACAGGAGTGCAAACCGAATTGCACTCCTGTGACCCATAGGAGAAGCCCAGCCAAACAAGCTCAGGCTGAACTTCTCCTTTTAATAGGAAGCTTGTTCTTTTTGCCATAGAATGTCTGGATTATGGTACAGACAACAACTTCGATAGCTAATTGTAACATGCTCATATGAAGAGCATCACTTTACTGATAGTGGCACAGAAAGGAGAAATGCGGGATTAATTGAATACATTTGCCAAGTTTTTTCTCTAAACAATTGTACATGCCAACACCTGAGTCTGTTTTAAGATGACTTTAAGGTCACCTTAAAACACTATGCAGGGAAATAACGTTGGCACATGATTTGGCATCATTGCAGAAATACCTTGATAAAAAGGCAGCTACATGGCAAATGAGGTTCAGTAATGAGAAGTGTGCTTGGGTGCCAAAAATACACATGCCAAAATACATATTAGATGGGGCTTATTTGGGAGAATTGCTGATTGAAAAGGATTTGAGGGTGCTTGTAGGTCACAGAATAAGCAATAACATGCAATTCCAAGCCACAACCAGAACTAAGCTAGCAAAATACAGTCATGCATTAAAGTGGTCGTGTAAACACTTTTATACCACTTTATGCTACAGGTAAGCCTTACCTTTAGCTAACCAGGATATCTCCTAAACCTGAACGGTTTAGGAGATATCCCCTGTCCCATGTATGTGCCGTTGTGATTGGCACATGCGCACAGGGTCAAATTGAAGCAATGGCACCAATGCGTGCTGTGAATTTACCAGATAAACCCAGAACGTGCCTGTATTGATCTGTTTTTTACATCGGGAGATACGTCCTTCCATTTGCCCACCTTATGAAGGAAAGTTCTGGAGAGCTAATGGCTGGGTGCATTAGCGGCTGGCACAGGCTTCAAACTGGCACTGCCGCAGTTGTCTTCAGTCAGGAGGTTCTGGTGGATGAAGATAGGGCCACCCCACTGCATGGACAGCCTCTCCACGTGGACTGTAGCAAAGTCATCTCCAGTGACTGGAGCTTAGATAAATTAATAAGTAATTATAACTTGTGTGCTGCTTTATCCTTGTAATGAACACTTCTTAGTCACTGGACAACACTGGCTCCATGTATTCTTGTAGTGTACACTGAGTATTCCTTGTCACATGGCATCAACTTTCACTGAAGGTTCACTATGAAAAGATTTAAATGGCGTCTGTATAAAATCTATATACTAATTTTCACAAAATGTGTTTCTTCCTAATGATAGATTTGGCAGTGTGGAGGAACACTTGAAGTACACCCATGTTCACATGTTGGACATGTTTTTCCCAGGCAAGCCCCATACTCGCGTAGTAAAGCTTTGGCTAATAGTGTGCGAGCAGCAGAGGTTTGGATGGATGAATATAAAGAACTTTATTACCACCGAAACCCTCATGCGCGGCTGGTAAGATTTTATTACATTACAACAAAATTGTAAAAAGTGTAAATGGAAAACATGCCTAACCAACAGTTATTTCAACACTGCAAAGCTACTGTCCTTTCTTTTGTAAAGGTAATATCATTATAAAAATACAGTTGTTTTCAACATCTGGAGGCTAGTGCAAGTAATTTTTAGTACCAGATTTCTGGCGTTATAAAAGCAATGTTAATACACTAAGGGGCAGATCCACGTACCTCCGCACATCTTTCCACCGGGCACAGCGTATCTAAGATACACTACGCCGCCGTAACTTTTTTTTTTTTTCGAATCCTCAAAGAATTCGCGCCATAAGTTACGGCTGCGTAGTGTATCTTTGGCGGCGTAAGGGCGCGGGATTCAAATGGATGTAATGGGGGCATGTTTTATGTAAATACGTTGTGACCCGACGTAAACAACGTTTTTTTTTAATGCCGCATGCGCCGTCTGGGGGGGTATCCCAGTGCACATGCTCGAAATGAAACCGGAACAAGCCAATGTTTAAGACGGTGACGTCATTTTACGCAAATCCCTATTGGCGAACGACTTACGCAAACAACGTAAAAAATTCAAAATACGAGGCGGGAACGACGGCCATACTTAACATTGAGTACGCCTCATACTAGCAGGGGTAACTATACGCCGGAAAAAGCCGAACGCAAACAACGTACAAAAAATTCGCCGGACGTACGTTCGTGGATCGCCGTAACAAGCTAATTTGCATACTCAACGCGGAATTCGACGGAAACGCCACCTAGCGGCCACCGAAAAATTGCACCTAAGATCCGACGGCGTACTAAGACGTACGCCTGTCGGATCGATCCGAGATGCCGTTGTATCTTGTTTTGTAGATACAAAACAAAGATACGACGCGCAAAATTTGAAATTACGCGGCGTATCAAGGGATACGCCAACGTAATTCTTTCGTGGATCTGGCCCACAGTCTGGAAACACACTTTTTTATATTTTTGCATGATCTATTTTCAATTAAAATGAATGGAAAGGCATCAAAATTCATGTCAGCGTTTGTAATGTTTGTTAACACAAATGCCGACATTCTTTAATGTGAGTTGATGTGCATTGACATGCAGTGCAAAGTATGTTGCAATGTGCATTAAATTGCATGACCAGGTGCATTTGCATTTTGAACTTATAAGTGTATTAGAAAGTGTATATATAAGATTCTAACTAGGCATATCGCCTAGTTCCAGAAATTTATATTTCTTACCTTTTTTACAAGGTTTAAAGCGGTTGTATAGCCTTAATTTTTTTTTCCGGCACCTGTGAAGGAAAAAGCATAATGAGCTAGTATGAAATGCTTACCTGGCAGTGGTACCGAACGAGGCGTCGGTACCACTGCCGGTCCACGCCAAGGGAGATGACATTTCCCCTTGGCATGACTTTATAGGCTTACCTGTATGTAAAATAAAAAAAAAAACCCTATACAACCGCTTGCCGTCCATATAACATAGATCCGTTTTTTACTGCCATCAAGAGGTCTGTTAGAGAGATGTATCATTAAATCCTGTCCTGCTGACAAATTTTACCAGACATAGTGAGGAGGACTTTCCTAAATCAACACAGACTTGAATAAAAATGCTTTTCTATAGTAGAGTAGTTGTTTGTGTCCCTATCACTATGCTGTGCAGTAATTGCGGTCATTTTATGTATGGTGAAAGTAAGGCCCCTCTCACATGTTCTGTTCGCTTGTCTTCATCCGTTCAGTCGCTTTTTGTTAGAAAATCAGATGAAAAAGCTCCCCTTGCCACTAATCACCCCCCATGTTGAGGGCATGTGGCCTGTTATGGTTAAGGAGGGGCTCCCTCCCCCCCTTTCCTGGCATGCTAGAAAAAGGGTTTAATATGGATTTTTTTTGGGGGGGGACCCCCACGTAATTTTTTTAAATGTTTTTGCATGTGGTTCCATACCAGATCCGAAGGGCCTGGTATGGTTGGGGGGTGCTCACGGGGGGAAAAAAAACACAATGCAAAAACAGACCATTTGTCCAATAACATCAATTTGGGTCCACTTCCGTTTTTTTTAAACAGAAGAAAAATAGGGCTTTCTTCCATTTAAAAAAACAGATGTTAACAAAGGCAGATGTCATCAGATGATCATCCGCTAACATCCATTTGATCACAGAAATACATTGGTGTCCGTTTTTCATCCATCAAATGAAAGTGTATAACTATAAAAAAAAACACTTTATTCATTTTCCATTTTCAATATAAAATACAAAAAAACATACATATACATACACATTTCACCTTTTACAATGACTTATCTAATCTAAAAACCTCCAAACATTTGTTTCATCTAATACAATTGTCTTTACATTCATTTCCTTCCTCTTCTTTTAATGGTGCGTTTAACCTCCCCCTTATACCCTATCTATCCTGATGCTGTCATAGGATTTTCTATCCAACTTGTCCATACCCTCTCGTATTTCTCTCCATGTTTTCTATTGTAGTACGTCTCCCTGTATAGTGGCAGATTGTCATTTACAAGATTTTTCCAGTGTGCTACTGAAGGGGCTTCTACCTTTCTCCAGTTTAAAACTATCGTTTTCCTGGCATAAAACAATAGAAGGCCCACCTGTATTCTTCCTGTCGGGTTGATCTCCTTCCCTACCAGTCCCAATAGGCAGATCTCTGCCCTCTGTTCCAAGGTTTATTGATGTTACTATAGCAATTATTCTCAGGACTTCCTCCGGAATAACACTATCTTTGGGCATAACCAAAATATGTGCATACAATTTCCTGGAATATCTGCACATCTCCAGCAGTTCTGAGGGTTTGATGGAGAAATCTTATATAGCTTATATGGTGTATAATGACTCCTATATATTATTTTAAATTGTATTAATTTGTCTCGAAGTGATACCAATATCTGAAATGGAAACCTCCATACTTCCTCCCAGTTCTCCTACACCAAATTTGGAACATCCCTTCTCCATTGTTCACTTAATTTACTTGTGTCTGATAGTGTATCTTTCAGTAGGTGCTCATACAAAGTTTAAGTTGACCCTTTTCCACTTTTTACCATTTGTTCCAGACCTACTTCCATCATCTGCGGAGTTCCCCCAGGAAACTGAGCACATAACGCATGAATAAGTTGCCTGTATCTGAAAAAATAACTCTCCGGGATGTTCCAAAGCTCCCTAATTTCTGTAAATGAGGAAAATCTTTCCCCCTGTATTATTTGAGGTAGCTTTTTTACCCCATATTTCGTCCAAGCACCTGGGTCCTGAATAGAATCCAGGTGCGGCAATTCAGGATTTCTCCATAGTGGGGTATTTGGGGAAAAATTTGTTTCCGAGTATCCCTCATTTACCATAATCGCTTTCCATATTTTAACTGTTGTTCTCATCGAAGGGGTCAATTCTCGTCTTGATTTTAGCCCCCTATATAACAGTCCCTGCAATGCCTCTACCGATTGGACCACCGCTGCTTTTAACATAGTTGCGGAGTTAAACCCGTCAGGGTTCAACCATCTCCCCACCGTCACCAGCTGTGTAGCTAAATAATACTTATGAAAGTCTGGAAAAATCCGACCCCCCCCCCCCCTGTTCTGCCGGTCTCATAAGCGTACTTAATTTAATTTTAACTGATTTGTTTGCCCATATGAATGTAGAAAGCATTCCATGTAATTGTACGAAAAAACTTTTAGATAACCATTGTGGGGAATTCCTAAATATATACAGGAATTTAGGAAGAATCTTCATCTTTACCAGATTTATGCGTCCTAACAAGGACAGTGGTAACGTTATCCATATCTTTAGTTTTCTCCCAAGTTCCTGTATCACTGGGCAATCGATGGCATCGATGGCCAGAGCGTCAAGTTTCTTTGTAAGAGACTCACTACTTAGTTGAATAGCTTCCAAGATATCCTTGCCAGACGGCATTGCCTCTACCTCCAGTTTCTTTGCCACATTCTGTTTTTCTGTTGATGTTCCTACTTGTGGGGAATTTGGTACTGTTTTCCTTGTTGTTTTCCCCACCAATAGTGTGGGGGAGGAGCAAGGGGTAACAGATTGCGGTTTAGTGTTTTTTTTACTAGGGGCCATGTCTGCCATATAATATCCCTCTGTCCTTAAAACAGTCCGCAGCTTCCTTTTCCTCCTGCTTCTCAGAATGTCTTCCCCTTTTTACTGCACTTACTTTTTTCTGTTTTAAAAAAAAAAAAATGCAGCCTACCGTTTCCCACTCTATGGATCGTGGGGGGGATTTTTTTCAACTCCTTCGATATTCACTACCAAGTATTACCGTATTTATCGGCGTATACCGCACGCTTTTTTCCCCTTAAAATAAGGTGGAAATCGTGGGTGCGCGATATACGCCAATACCCGCTTCCCGCGCTGAGTTTGAACTGCGCCGCCGACATATACCGAGCGCAGTACATTCGGCCAGGCTCGGCTTCGCTCGCGGTCACGCTCTGTGACGCCTCCTAGCCTTTATGCGTGAGAAGCCAAGCGGGGCCGAGCGTGCCCGATTGTACTGCGCTCGGTATATGGCGGCGGCATTCAAACACAGCTCGGGAAGCGGGGATTCGACTCAGAGACAGTGCGGGAGGACACCACCGAGGCCGCAGATGGACGCCGGACCGGACAAGGCCGCCGATGGACGCTGGGCAAGACACCGACGAGGGGCATTCAAACTGTAAGTATTTTATTTTTTGTAATCTCCCTTCCAGGTTGGGGGTTCGCGCTATACGCGGGTGTGTGCAATACCCTGATAAATACGGTAATTACTGGAAGCTGATATCTAATAGCCAAAGAATAGTTCGGGATCAGCAAACAGGAGAGCCAAAAGCTAGGAATTGAGAGGCTTCTTACTGTATACACTCACCCCCTCCAAAAGAATGTCCACACTCTCCTCTCACCACCTCTTTCAAGGTGTTACTCCTCCACACACCCACTCCATAAAGATATATGTTTATATCTGCTTGCTGACAGTATTATCAGGAGTGGGACTTAGGGCAGTCAACCTCCCAGCAACCAGTCCTCACTGCTCCGTGACACTACGGATTGACAGATGGGCTTCCAATCCACCTGGATAGATGGAGGTCTTTCACCCCATCTATCTCCTTATACCCGCTGTCTCTCCACCACCTCTGCCCACCGGGATCACCCAGAGATAGCGGACATTTCACAATCCATCTGACACTTAGGTTGGTCCCCCCCCTTGCTCAGAGGGCGGAGATCTTAAATCCTGGGGTCGGAGGGAGCCGCAGTCATATGTGATCCGATGCAGAGAGCCCAGAGCGGAACACAAGCAGCACACACAGTAGCAGGCGGGAAGACCGGGAACCAAAGGTCAGAACGGCAGAAAAAAGCAGCAGTTACTTGCGGTTTTTTCTAGCGAGCATCCAAGGTAACCAGAGCCTTACATCCACCGCAGAGAGGATTCATCTGATGGTTCAGCTGATCAGCCAAGCTTGGCGTCCTGCACCGCTGAAACTTTCGAAAAGCAGAGCCCGCCCACCACGTCACACGCTCACATGCTCACATCCGTCCGACACCCCGTCCCGCTGCTCCGGCTCCCGATGCAGCCCATAGTAATCCTCAGCCAGACATTGCTTAACATACAATTTAACATAATCCAGGAAATATGATCTAAACCCCTTAAAAAATTGAAGTAGGCCTAATATTAACCTATAGTAATCCCTAAAATTAAAGCGGAGTTCCACCCAAAAATTGAATTTCCGTTTTCTGGAACCCCCCCCCCCCCTCCGGTGTCACATTTGGTACCTTTCAGGGGGGGGTGCAGATACCTTCATACAGGTATTTGCACCCACTTCTGGGGAGAGGCTCTCACGGGAGTCGCTCCACATCCCGTCCCCCGCTGCTGCCTTCTGGGAAACACACTGGTCCCAGGAGAGAGCGGGGACCACTGGGAACACGCTGCGCTACTTGCGCATGCGCAGTAAGGAACCGGGCAGTAAAGCACTTCCTGATTCCCACACTGAGGATGGTGGCGGGGGCAGCCGAGAGACGAGCGATTGTTCATCTTCTGCTGCCGACATCCCGGGCACCCTGGACAGGTAAGGGTCCATTTATTAAAAGTCAGCAGCTGCAGTATTTGCAGCTACTGGCTTTTAAAAAAAAATTAAAATTCCGCTTGACCTCAGCTTTAAGGTTGTACAAAAATCATCTATCGAGTTATGGACAGAAATATATACTAACCTTTATTCTGCTGCTTACTTGCCCCTATACCTGTGTTGAATGCAAGCAGTCCTACACATAAATCGTGCAGTGCCAGAAGAAATGCTTGATATAATCTTAGAACCTTTTGCCCATAGTATTTTACATACATTTATTGTAGTGAGTGTTGACTATCAAAACCTTTGTTCCTTGTTCCTTGATTTTACTATGTTATCTGAAGCTATTTTTCTTTACAATTTAATCAAGAGATCTCTTTCAGGAGCCATATGGAGATGTGACAGAGCGGAGGCAACTCAGGGAGAGACTACAGTGCAAACCTTTCAAATGGTTTTTGGAAAATGTATACCCCGAGCTCCATGTACCCGAGGACAAGCCAGGCTTTTTTGGAATGGTAACCCTTTATCTTTGATAAATCTAAGACTAAGAAAGCCATCGAAAAGTGACTATATCTAAATGACATATTAAGTGTATGCTGCAAATCCCTACATCATAATAATTGTGTGCCCTCTGGTTTATTACTGTTCTTAAAGTGTAACTATCACTGGAGCCTACTTATAGTTCTCAATGGAAACACAAGTCCCTGCATTGTCTATAATCATTTTTTTTATAAATGACATTCTGTTGATCTCCACAGTAGGCAAACCATTGTCTTTATCCGTGGAAATATTGGCTTTTTTTTTTGTGACATTCCCAGCAGGTTGCTCCTCCAAAAACCCTCCTTGCTCAAATCTATTAGAGCAAAGTCTCTAAACATGGGATTCCTGTGATAACTACCAGCTTTAAGATCGATAAAAGGTATTACTTCAGAAATCCTAAGCGCACCTGTTAAGATATATCAAGTTTTGCTAGATGTTAAAAAGTATAACCACAAAAGTATACAAACCACTTAAAAAAAAAAAAAAAAACTGAAAAACAAATTATATTTAAGAAGTTGGAAAACTAGTGTGACTATGGCCAATTCTTATAATGTTTGATTTCTCCTGTTTCAATGTTTTTTTTATTGAAGATTTTCACAGAAATAACACAACGAAGGGGAAAAAGGGGTACAACAAAACAGGATCTGTCATATAATGAGACACTGTGAGAATAATCATTTGAGTAGATGCATATGACATAACAGAGTCATAGACATAGGTGAACCATATAAACGAAATTACACACTAAATGTAATGGAAGACGTGCTGTCTCACCCCCCCCCCCCCAGACACCCCTTGGCAAACTGTGCCAAGGGGGAGGAGAGGCAACACACCCCACTTTTTTGTGTCCACGGTTTTTGTTACAAGTTTGAGTCATCATACAGATGTTCACGTTCAAACAATTCTCATGAAATAGTTACATCAGGGATTCAGCATCCGATAAGATAAGTGTTCTTAACCCAGTAAACATTACTAAAACAAAATAACCAAGAATGCGGCGTAGTTGGGGAGACTTTATTATCTCCTGGCAGCATTCTAACAGAAAATGTGTCACATGACATGACAGAGCTGATAGCAAGACAATTCAAGAATAAAGAAGGTGAGAAAAGAAGAAAAAGAGAGGAAAAAGAAGGGGCAGTGTAAAAAAAAGGGGTGGGGGGAGAAAATCAGAAAAGAGCAGAGCTGGGTGTGTCCCTTCACTCCAGGTCCCCTCCCACGAACCTGCCACGCCCTCAAGGAGCCTGGAGAAAAGCGATCCAGGGATTGCACACTTATTCAAACCTAGTTTGTTTATTTTGTCGAATACCAGTCAGTTTTTCATTGATCATGTGTTTCACCATGGCAATATTAATTACAGGTCATTTCCATGCATGTGCAATGGATATTTTAGCCGCTAAAAGAATGAAGAATATGAGAGTACGAATGTCTGGGGATCTCTTTGGGGGAGATCACTAAACAATCCCGTTTTGGCCCTTCTAGGTAATTTATTTCCGGTCACTGAGTTTGATTTCTTATAGTGCAGCGCTGTTCAACCTGTGAATCATTCAATGAATAAGGGCTCTTTCACACGGGCTGACCATTCAGGTCTGCCTGCCAGTTTTTTTAGGAGAACCCGAGCGGGCACTCCGTGCTCCTCTATGGAGCCACGGATGTCAGGGGTGACATGCCCGCTGACATCCGACCCGCTCCGATCTGCCAACGTATGATGGAGGAAAACCCTATTTTCCATCTGTCTATCGGATTGGGTGACAACGGACTCTACGGTCCGTCGTCATCCGATTTTCCCAATAGGGGAGAGTGGCGCTCTGACAGGTCGGTCCCTGCACAGTTTGCAGAAACAGACCTGTCATCTGCCGGCTCTGCGGGGATCGACGGAGCGATCCCTGCTGAGCAAAGTGGAGCCCGCACGGACCGTGTGAAAGAGCACCAATTGAATAAAAAAAAATATATATAAAAAACATTGAAAAAAAAAACAGTTCATATGTGACCAGTAAATATTAACATCCACCGCTGTTTTTATCCGTCCTCCGCTAGGATTATATGTGCACACCGTCATCAGCCAAATTGCATGCTCACCTAACAGATGAGTTAACTCAAATAATGGTCTCTCCTTTACACCTCCACAATCTCTCTCCTCCACGCCAAGACAGCTTATCCCTCCTACGCTCTCCCAGCTGTACACCTGCACTGGTAACTTCAAATGGATTGAGATCAGGAATCTCACTCCTTCACTTCCCGCCTACAGCTCAGCTTCACTTCTCTCGTTTCCTTTGTCAACATGCAATCACAAACACAGACAGTTGTGTGACGCCATGGGCTCGGCTTCTCCCCTCTAGACGTGTGTTGTCCTCCGATTGGACTTGGGCGGGCCACCTACCCCAAGCCTTTATGTACACTAATGTTGCCAAGGCAACCCTCCGGAATTCACCACAGCAGTGATTGTGGACACTCCTACTTCCTGCGGACCACTGAACCAAGATTCCCATTAAAATTAATCATTATCTCTGTGTAAGGACCCCTCTCTTTAACTATAAACAGCGGATCCCACCAGGTCTCTTGGAGAATATGAATGTGAGGGTGGGATTTCTGCAAAAATTAAAATACTAGGGATCTCTTAACCCAGGAGTTCAACCACTGCATATTCCATGATATTAAATGAAAAAAAAAAACTGACTGATTTGCCATCCTCCACTCTAAGCTGGGCAGAGAATAACATGCTGTTTTTTATTTTTATTTTTTTATTTATTTTATTTGATCAAAAATGTAAAACAAGGACATCGCCGTTTACTTACACCTGCAATTTTACATCTGGATTATACAATTTGCCCTCCTCCCGCCCCCCTGGCCCTCCCCAACCTATCTCTCACTTAGAAAATCTATTGTTTTCACCTGTTTCAACCGGTTTCCCCCTTTTCTATTGCCTCGACATAACTCTACGTATTTTTAAACGTTTTCCAACTTTCCCATTTGTCTATCGACCCCTCGCTTTTTTCCTCCCTACTATACCTTAAACACTCCATATTATATGTTTCGTCTACAGTATTAATCCAGTCCCGGGTTTTGGGGCTTTCTAATTCCTGCCACTTTTTGGGTATAAGGCTTTTTGCAGCGTTGAACAAATGGAGAATTACTGACTTGTTTTACTGAGCCTTTCACTCCGTGGAACAAACATATATCCACAGTTCTTCAGGTATTACTTTTTTAGTAATTTCCTTTATTATTTGTAAGACCTCTTTCCAGTATTCTTTGATTTTAGGAAAGTCCCACCAAAGGTGGGCCATCGTTCCTACTGCCTTACATCCTCGCCAGCACTCCGGGATTTCCCCGGTTGATATTTTCTTGTTTTATCTGGAGTTGCATACCACCTTGTCAGGCATTTATAATTCATTTTGGCCGCCTTTATATCTACAGAGGAGCTATGTGTTGGTTTCAAAATCTTTCCAATAATGTGTTTATTTCCACGTGACCCCAATTCCGTTTCCCATTTTTTTATGTATGACGGGACCTCCAGTTCTTCTATTGCTAATCATATTTAAAGCGGAGGTTCAACCTTAGAGAGCACTTTTTAGCCTTAGATTCCTGCTCGTTTTGTCTAGGGGAATCGGCTATTTGTTTTAAAATATGAGCAGTACTTACCCGTTTACGAGATGCATCCTCTCCGTCGCTTCCGGGTATGGGCTGCGGGAATGGGCGTTCCTTCTTGATTGACAGTCTTCCGAGAGGCTTCCGACTGTCGCATCCATCGCATCACGATTTTCCGAAAGAAGCCGAACGTCGGTGCGCAGGCGCAGTATAGAGCCGCACCGACGTTTGGCTTCTTTCGGCTACAAGTGACGCGATGGATGTGACCGTCGGAAGCCTCTCGGAAGACTGTCAATCAAGAAGGAACGCCCGCTCCCGAAGACCCATACCCGGAAGCGACGGAAGAAGATGCATCTCGAAAACGGTAAGTACTGCTCATATTTTAAAACAAATAGCCGATTCCCCTAGACCAAACGAGCAGGAATCTAAGGGGAAAAAAAGGGAAACATTTTTTTTTAATAAATGGGTGAACTCCCGCTTTAATATATCCAAGATATATTATTTATTGTATTTACCGCTGTACATAGCCACTCCAGTGGCATTAGTTCATCCCCTGTTCTTATTGGTTGAGGCAATTTCTCTACACAGTGCTTCCACTCGAGGTACCACCATTCATTTATCACCATTAAATCTGTATTATATTTTAACTCTTGAAATGTGCTTATTTTCCCCTTTTTAATTATATCTCTTAGTTGTGCATTGTCTCTTTTTATCCAATTCCATCCTATTGTCATTTTCCCCGGTTTAAAGTAATTGAAATTAAAGGTGAATTATATTTCCATTTACTTTGTTTGCGAGTCAAGTCCCATATTTATCTTTCGTTCATGGACGGACACAGCCTTAATCTTGACAAAGTGGGTATTAGCCTTCCTTTAGGAGTGACTAGGCAGAAAGTGTTAACAACTTCAAAGCTGAACAGCCCCGCCCAGGGAGCGGTCCTACTGGCTATATCCCCTCAGCCTGCACCAAGCAGCTCAGCTTTTTCTGCCTGGTTAAGGAGACGACATGGCTCCCTCCGGGCCCATAGACCTGGAGGCTTTATTTAAAATCTACTTTGGATTTTTGGTTTTATTTTTTAATTATTTTTTTCCTGTGATCTTTGATCAACTGCTGACTGGGCGACAGGCTGGATCCCAGATCCCTTTAGCCCCCCAGTTTCGGCCATCGAGCGTGTGCCGACCATAGCTACGCACTGGGTGATCCACGACAGGCCCACCACTCTACACAACTGCATATAAATGGCAATAAACTAGACTGTGTACATGGTCCCATAGGATAACATTGAATGAGTTCAGGGGCAGTTGAAAAAAGTGTCCAACTGCCTCTGAGCGCGAGTTTAACAGCGTTCCGTGTACATGGGGCCTAATCTCTTTCAGTGGAGTGTAAACACCTCCAGGGATCATACATATCTTCCATAGAGAAAATGTTATTGAGTCCGGATCTATTGGGTTTGCCTTGCTTGGTGGTGTTGATTTTGGGGTCTAGAGGTGCATTAAAGTCCCCACATAATATTAGGTGGCTTTTCTGTATATCCAAGCTTTGTGTAGAGTTTTTTGGATAAAATGTTGTAGGTTCTTGTTGGGGGCATATATATATATATATATATATATATATATATATATATATATATATATATATATATATATATATATATATATATATATATATATATATATATATATATATATATTAACAATAGTGTAGTTTTCATTCTCAATATTTGCAACTGATATAACTCTTCCTTGATTATCAGTATTGACTTCTAATGGTGGAAAGGACACTGAGGGGGTTATTTACGAAAGGCAAATCCACTTTGCACTACAAGTGCACTTGAAAATGCACTAGTAAGTGCAGTCGCTGTAGATCTGAGGGGAAGCTCTGCTGATTTTATTATCCAATCATGTGCAAGCAAAAATGCTGTTTTTTATTTTCCTTGCATGTCCACCTCAGATCTACAGCAACTGCACTTCCAAGTGCACTTGTAGTGTAAAGTGGATTTGCCTTTCGTAAATAACCCAGAGTCTTGTATTATCATTATTACTCCTTTCTTTTTCCGAGAGTTGTTGGATACATATATAGGAGGAGAGTTGCTATGAAAACATTTTGGAGCTAACTTTATCCTCTGCAAAATGTGATTTTTGCATGCATGTTCAGTTTTAATGTCTTTCCAAAGAGCTTTCCGTTTGACTGGGCCCTTACATTCAGTGACATAAATTTAAGTGCCATGAAAATGGTAATTTTGTATGCAAAAGAAAATCATAATTGTATTTATCCTGATGGTTGGAATTTATGTCCCTGTTGTATCCTGTTTTGTCCATAGGTGGTAGTTTTGTACCATTTATAAATCCAGAGAGGTTTTAGTTTCCAACTGTTCAACAAAAAAGTCAAGCTAACAATAAACTTGGTAATTTAAAAATAAGGGAGATCAAGATATACTCCCATGTACAGTTTTATGTACTTTTTTTGGGGTTAACATAGAAACAGTTTAACGGAAAAACAATAAGTCTTTGGCTTAGGGTGCCCTGAGCTGAGCTTTCCTGAGAGGCTGTTTTGCCTTCTGATTGGACAGATTTTTATATTTCAGTATGTATCATTAAGGCCCATACACACTATCAGGCTTTTTGACAACAACGGTCCGACGGACATGTTTGTTCGGACAATTTGATCGTGTGTATGCTCCATCAGACAATTAGTTTTGGGTTTTTCATCTGACAAATGTTCGCTGTGAATGCTCTCAAACTTTCCGGCAACAAATGTCCGATGGAGGGTAATCTGATCATGTGAACACTATTCCATTGGTCTAAAGTCCAAAGTACAAACAAGCCTGCTCAGAACCAATGCTAAAGATCAGCAATCAACAATAGCAGAAGTTGCCCAAAGGTTGGCGGTAAAGAGCTGAAAAACCACGTGATTTAGTGAATGTTGGCTGAAAAAGTTCTGCCGTGTATGCATACCAAGTTCACGGCCAATGCCTCTTCGGACTAAAATCCACGGAAAAGTGCAATCATGTGTATGAAGCTTTAGAGGCAGATCCATAGATAGATAATGAAGAAAGTGTGTCATTTGTGGCTAGTTTGCCATTGTTGTGGGTTTTTTCCCGGTGTGGCTTTTTCCCATGCGTTATCTTCACTTGGAGGTAATAAGCCCCATTTGTTCAAAAGTTTCAGGCCATCTTCCTTTTAATGATGGTATATTCTTTTCCATCTCTTTTCAGCATTTGTTTTGTAGGAAAACCCCACTTATAGATGAATTTGTGATTCCTAAGTATTTTAGTTATTGTATTGAGATTTTTGTGTGCTTGTATAGTTGCCTGTGAAAGATCCGAGTACAATATTATTCCTGCATATGGGTCAGGTAGTGGTGTGTTATGTCTTGCAAAATACATAAGTTGCTCCTTCACTTCGGAAAAAAACATTTTTTTTTTTGCAATCACATCTCTGGGTAACTTTTCTAATATATGTTTGGGTTTAGGTAGTCTATGTGCTCGGGTCTATCATGAGCTCCTGATGTGGGTTTTTTATGTAATAGAATAGATATCCTCTCATTTAGAAAGTGTTTTTAATCAAAAGGTTTAATATTCTCCGGAATACCTCGGAATTTTACATTGTTCCTTCTTGAACGATCTTCCAAATCAATTACCTTCAATTTGAGGTTTTTAATTTCATCTTATAATTCAAAATTTGCGTCTACCAGCTTATTGTGTGCATCCGTAAAATCGCATATTTTATTTTCCCCATACTCCACTTGTTCTAGTGTATCTATTTATTTTTTGGATTGATTTATAAAACACTTCATATGATACTGCAGTGCTCCTCTTGGAGACATTATTATGTTGAATAGTTGTGTCAGAGACATGCTGACCTGTAGTGGGTATAGCTATAAGTTGTGCATCATAGGGGTTTTGTTTCATTATAATAGCATTGTCATGTATAATAGCACTTACATTCTCCTCAGGTGAAGCGCTTTGCCTCTTCTGCTTCAGGGGGCTGCTGGTGTCATCCTGGGCATGCACATCTTTCCTTGCTAGTTCTGCCTGTGATACATTTCCTTCTGCAACATGTGTGCATCCGTAAAATCGCATATTTTATTTTCCCCATACTCCACTTGTTCTAGTGTATCTATTTATTTTTTGGATTGATTTATAAAACACTTCATATCATACTGCAGTGCTCCTCTTGGAGACATTATTATGTTGAATAGTTGTGTCAGAGACATGCTGACCTGTAGTGGGTATAGCTATAAGTTGTGCATCATAGGGGTTTTGTTTCATTATAATAGCATTGTCATGTATAATAGCACTTACATTCTCCTCAGGTGAAGCGCTTTGCCTCTTCTGCTTCAGAGGGCTGCTGGTGTCATCCTGGGCATGCACATCTTTCCTTGCTAGTTCTGCCTCTGATACATTTCCTTCTGCAACATGTTCACCTTGCTGCCTCATGCTGTGTAGAGATGAGGAGGAGCCAGGGCAATCTTGGCTAACTCCATGTGTCCCAGCCAGGCTGAAGCAATCTCCTAGTTTTCGGGGTCCCCCCACCTTCCTTTCTCTTCCTCATTCTCCCCGGGTGATCTCTGATGTCCCCTGGGCCTGTGCTCTCAGGGAAGATTTAAGTCATGGTAGGTTGCTTTATGGGAGCATTTGTAGCAGAGCTCTCTCAAGCTGCTTCCATCAGCCTCTGTAGCCGGCCCGCCCCTGCCCCCAAGAGATCATCTTTTATAGCCCCTGTAAGGGCATACTGTTTCCTGTCTTATTATGCAGATTGTTTTGTTTTATTGTTATGTTTTTTGTTATGCTTTTTGTTATGCTTTATGCTTAAAAATGGCAATAAGATAAAAAAAAAAGTGAAGTCACACTTGTGGGCTAAAAGCATGCATGCAGCTACATACTAGGAGAACAGCTGCGGAGTCGATGATAATAAAGAATATGGGTATTCTGATAGATTATAGACTTCATATTAGCTTGCAATGCCAAATTGCACCTTCTAAAACAGAGGTGCTTAACCTTTGAAGAGCGAGGAACACTTACAGCGGTAGTAAACCGCTGTGTTTTTTTTTTGTTTTTTTTTTGCAACCTGAAAGGTAAAGCCATAATGGGAAACTTCAAATTATGTGAAACTTGCCTTAGAACAAAGCCTTCCAGGGGCACCCTGTCACCGCTGGGTCTTGCACTATTTGTGTACAATTTCAGTATGACTTGCAATGACATCTGATTTATTTGTTAACCTCTTGGTAAATGACATATAAAGTTAGTAGTACCATCATCCTAAAGATCAATATGAATAGAAGTAGGGCTTAAGGGACCCCAAAGACCCAAAAGTCCAAATAGCAGAGAACTGCAAAATGGGGGCAAAAAGGACTATAGCGGTACAGCGTGAGCAGATAAACTCAGAAGAGTAATTATATAAAAATATATAAATTTATTAACATAATAGCGAAAAAGAAAATTTAATAAAATACATCAAGACAAAAAAAATACATCACAGTGAACATTTAACGAGACCAGCTAAACAGAGCACTGGGCTAGAGTGGTCCCCGAGGGTAAAGTCACGGCGAGGGCGGAGGTCACGTAGAGAGAAGTCTCAACTAGTTTTGCGACTGAGTCGCTTCGTCAGCGAATAGGGTTAAATAACAATATGCAAATACATATATGGTCCAACTAATTGCCAAAGAACAGAGTTAAATACCAATTATACTTGTACAGAAAAATAAAGTATATACATTGGGGGACAAACGCTGTGTGGCTTACCTAAAAACAAATCCCGTCAGCTCGGGCATCAAGGCCATCCATGAAAACAGTCTCCCACGGCGGCCGAGGGGGACAGATATGGAGAAAACCTGTTTGACTGGGAATATAGGGGGAAGCACTGTAAGTGGGACTGATAAATATAGCCGTATACAAAATACTGACCGTGGTAGGTGCTGAAGTGAAGAGTAAATCGTGACAGGGAAATGGTGGAATGTGAAGGTAGTGAGGAAGTGAGGGGGGGAGGGGAGGAAGGAAGGGAAAAATGGGGGGGTAGAAGAAAGAGGGGGGGGAGAAGAAAGAGGGGGGAAGGAGAAAAGCCAAAGGGGGAAAAAGAGAAGGGGGGAGCGGAAAGAAAAAAGAGAAAGGGAAACAGGCGAGCAAGATGCAGAAAAAGAGAACAATAGATGGGAAAAGAGGGAAGGGGGAGGGAGAAATGGAAGGAAAAGGGGGGGGGGAGAACATGGGGGAAGGGTGGGGGGGCAAGGGAAAGGGGAGAAGAGGGACAAAATGAAAAGGATGTACCTGTGTAAAAACAGTGACTGAAATAAGGCGAGGACTATACAAGTCTCACAAAACAGAGGCAACCTATAAAGGAGAGAAACAGGAGTAGTGAAGGAGCAATGCGAAACTAGTTGAGACTCCTCTCTACGTGATCTCTGCCCTCACTTTGACTTTCCCCTCGGGGACTACTCTAGCCCCGTGCTCTGTATGGCTGGTCAAGTTAAATGTTCACTGTGATGTATTGTTTTTGTCTTGATGTATTTTATTAAATTTTCTTTGTCGCTATTATGTTAATAAATGTATATATTTTTATATAATTACTCTTCTGACTTTATCTTCTCACACTATACCACTATAGTCCTTTTTGCTCCCCTTTTGCAGTTCTCTGCTATTTGGACTTTTGGGTCTTTGGGGTCCCTTAAGCCCTACTTCTATTCATATTGCAATGACATCTGGTAAATGAAGTTGCACAGATGTCAGCAAGGCACATTTGAAATTGCACTGATAGTTGGCTTTAACATCGCACTGAAGTAGTGTGATTTCAAAGCTGCATTGGTGCAAACCAGGGCTTTTACTGTACCTATTTAGGTAAAACTTCTTCTTTTCCTATTAGGAATAGTTACAATATAATACCAAGGAGTTTTTAATCACCGTCTCTTTTTTGTAATGGGAACATATGACTTCTTCTGCAGCTCAAAAGTAAAGGGATGGCCAACCACTGCTTTGACTATAATCCTCCTAGTGAGAATGAAGTCACCGGACAGAAAATTATCTTATACCCATGCCATGGTATGGGGCAGAATCAGGTAAGAACGTAATCTGCTTTCTTCATGCTAAACACACTATATACATGTTTAAATGCTGTTCAGCTCTATCTAGAAGTTTTAAATAAAAATGTGGGTCATATATTGTTTTTAAGAAATGTATATGTTTTGTGAACTATCACCTTGTAAGACAACCCATTCAGTTGAAAATAGACATGAAAGGCAAAACATTTGTGTATAGATATGAATCATAAATACCTTATTTTTTTATTTTTTTTTAGAAGTGATCACATTCCCTCTGTTTCCTCTGTTCTCAGCTGTGTAAGAGCTGGGGTAGGAGAAGCAACAGTACACTCTACTGATCTTCCCAGTGAAGGGGAGGGGTGTCAATGCTCCAATTGTGCTATAAGAGGTTACCACCTGCTGCCTGTGTATTGAGCCTGTTGGGGTTTATATTATTATAGGCATGGTTAATTTAATTTACTAAGCAATCACAATTATTCAGTTACACATGTAAAATAAAATAAAAACATTTGCAAAGGTAAATTAGAATAGTCAATGTTTGGGCGCTGAATGCTGTGGATCTTTGTGCTAATTCAAGTGGTACAAGTGGTTCAAGTGTCCCTTATCTAAATCCAAAAACAAAAATGTAATAAGTTGCAACTTATTTTTTCATTAGGCTATTTTCCCTTTATTTTTAATTGGCATTCTTGCATTCTTGCATTATAACACACTTCATTCCTGGGGTGGCTATACTCACTCCTCCACATGTTACAAGGACTGAAGGACGCTGTTCCGGAGGCCACCAGGGGGTGTCTCCCTGCAGCCAGCAGATTTCAGTTATTAGGCTCCACCTGATTCTGGCTGTTGGAAAGGTAAATAACCCCTCCCTTAATTAGTTCCAGTCTTTGGATGTACATCCAAAAAGTGAACATTTTATTTACAAGCTAATGGCTGCTGCTGTAGCCATCAGCCTGTGTTCTGCTTGTTCAGCTGATTCCGGATTTGAAAGTGATGTGGTGGCTGTATACCTGATGATCACTTTCACAAAGTGGGCAGTAATGTATCACCAGAGAGATACAGTATCAGTGATGGCCCGTAATGCATGCATCTGGCCCCCTAATCTACATGTGAGGTGCTGGACGCATGGGTTCCAGTGTTTTCTTTTAGAAGCATGTGATTAGAGCCAGAGGCTCTAACAGGCTTCAAAAAAGGGTGGGCTCTGAGCCCACTGAGTTGTGTGACAATAGCGAATTAATATTCGCTATTGTCTTCCTGATACTGCTCCCGGACAATCAAGAAACGGGTCCTGAGACCCGTCACCTGATTGGCCTAAAGGATAATAGGGGGAAGTCGCCGGGAGGAGGAGATACCGCCTGGAGGAAGCAATGCCTGCAACCTAGATGGGGTAAGTGCTGATGACTGACCAGGGGGGGGTCACTGTACAGTATATATGACATGTTTATAGGCCACATCCCTTTTCCTGTTTCCCAACAATAGAGCGAAAACAGATAAGGAAGTGAGAAAAAGACAAAAAGGAAAAAATAAAAATATAAAAAGAGCAAACTTTGGAGTGACCGGGGTTGTTAGTCCTTTGTTGTTGTTGCATGGAGGACTTGGTGTTAGCAGGGGCCCACAGCCCTACGGTGTCGCTTAAAGGGGTACTAGTCGATTGATATACAATACGTTTTTAGAGAATGTGCAGGACCCCTGCCTTGTTCCTCCCTCCTTGTGATGTTGATGATGTCCCCCCTCCCCCCTCCCTATTTCTTCTCTCTGTTATTTGTTTCTTGAATGTCCCTTAGTATATGTTTGTACCGACTTGTCTTAGCCCATGTTGGGCATTAATAAAAATTATATATTTAAAAAAAAAAAAAGGGCAACCTTATGAACAAGGAAAAAAAAACAATGCACTGTTTAAAATTACAGCGCAACTTGTAGTTGGCCTCTGTATATCACTATACACTATTTGTGATCATAATTGATAAGTTGTTAAAGAGGAACTGCAGTCTGCTCACATAATTTGTAATAAAAAGCATCTTTGCCATTCTGAAGCTTCTCTCCAAACACTTTGCATATGGTTTTTTATATACTGTGATTCTGTGCTTGCCAAATATGCTGCAGAAATCTCCCTCCAGGGGGTGTGTCCGGATGGCAGAGGGAGCAGACGTGCGAGACTTCAGCTCTGTCTTTCGAGTGGCATCCTGCAGGCATCCTAAGTCCGATTTGCACCGGACCAACTTTCTAAATACTCCCCACGGTATTGCGAACATTCCAGGCTGGCATCCATAGTGAAATATGGGCCACCCACGCCAGCATCCACGACGTGACAGCTGGCCCGATTCACATGGCAAGACGGCTCCAGGACACAGGCAGAGCAGCATGGCATGCTGCTGCTGTCACCCATCTCCACGCCTCACAAGAAATCACAGGCTCTGGTGAGTGATTCTGCCCCTGCTCCCCACGGTGTACAGCCAGACCCCCTGCAGTCTCAGGTCTCCCCCATAGACAGTGAGGATGGCGCAGGCCCTGATTCTCCTCCTGCTGAGCCCACCCTGGCCTCCATCATGCATGCTATACAGGACTGCAAGGCCTCTCTCACTGCACAGATTGCATCAGTCTGCATGGACTATTCTCTCCTGAAGCAAGATGTGCAAAATTTAAGGGACAGAGCTGGGGAGGCTGAAGAATATATCGGCTCCCTTGAGGATGTTGTACACCCCTTAGCTGTTACGGTGCGGGACCTAATGGGGAAAATGGTGGTCCTCCACACCAAAACCTCCGCTTTGTTGGTTTCCCTGAAAGGGCAGAGGGCTCCCACCCAGAAAAATTCCTATATAATTGGCTGAGAGACATTTTTGAGACTGACGCACCATCCTTTTCACATGTCATTGAGTGTGCTCACCGCACCCCTCCGCATCCCCCACCTTCTGGAGCACCCCCATGATCCATTATAGCAAGGATCCTCAACTTCCAAGACAAAGTTGCTATTCTGCACCTGGCCCTGAAGAAGGGTCCACTTAAATACAATGGCAACACCATCTCAGTGTACCCCGATTTTTCAGCAGATGTCCAGCGACAACGCACCTCCTTTGCGTCAGTGAAGGCCCGCCCACGTATGGAGGTCCTTTCCTACGCCATGCTTTTTCCCGCCAAGCTGCGCATCATTTATGAGGGTAAAGTGCACTTCTACAACAACCCCAAGGAGGCTATGGCCTGGCTCAGTGATCGATACAGAGTTCTTCCTAGGCACAGGGCTGCCTAATACCTGTGGTCCTAGGCCCCTGCATTCTACCTCTGTTTGCCTTGACCTGATTATGGATATGTCCATCCTTCCATTTTGGAGAACTCGTTTACTTTGACTGCACTGTCGGATGCGGATTTTGATGATATAGGATTTATACTGCTCCGAATACGTCCCCTTAGGAGCGCGTGAATGTATGGTACGCCTCCCTGCAATAGGCCTGAGAACTATTACCCTGCCATCTTTAATCCTAATAGACTGAACTTCCTCCTTATTAACAGGCCTATCCTCCTACAACTTCTGCCAGTTGTTTACTCTGCAATCTACTGCATCTGTTGTTGGAAAGTGATGCTCTTCACCCCTACAATACTGCACGGGAGTCACCCATACCAGTTAATGGCAAGGCCACAGTACAGCTCTCCCTCAGTTAAAGGAGGGGGGTTTTCGTTTTACAGTACAGGGATCCAAGGCTCACTATGTTGGGGTTGGCCGAGCGAGGAGGGGGGCAAGGGATTTTATCTAGACTTTCTGGGACTTTGTTGGTGTTCCTTTTTGCACTTTTTGACTCCTATATTTTTTCTCAGGTTGCTGCCTATGGTGGACTATTAATGTTTTTTATTTCATTGCTGGCTCATGATGTCCTGATGGCGGATCCACGCACTTTTTTAGTCATGTGCATGTATCTTCAGGTGGCGCGGCCTGTCTGGTCATTTTATATTCTTGTATGCATGTTACTTTGTGCTTATTTACTACTGCATGTTTTACAATGGCAAAGCCCCTAAGGATAGTCTGCTGGAATACTAGAGGTCTAAATTCACCCCAGAAGAGATCTCTGGTCTTTTTTAGTATTAAAAGAAATGTTGCCAGCACATCATCTGCCTCCAAGAGACTCGCCTTACAGGCTCTAAAACAAGGCCCTAAAACGGCCGTAGTTGTCGAACTCCTATCATGCCACTCATACTAATTAATCCAGGGGGGTTTCCATCTTTCTAGCCAAATCTCTCCTGGCTGAGACGATACAAATTAAAACCGACCCTGATGGGCGGTTTATTGTTCTTACTTTGCAAATTTCTACTGTGACCTTTACCCTGGTGAACATTGATGTGCCCCCCCCCCCCTTTTTCGGTGGAGGTACTCACTAAGACTGTCACTTCAGCTGATGGCTAGACCCCCTGGCCCCTTACTTTATATGGGGGACTTTAATGCTATATTGGATCCAAGGACAGGACAGGCATCACAAATTATTGGAGGGATAATCTGGGAAAAGTAGACCCTTCCACTGAATGGGACGCGTTTAAGACAACTCTGAGGGGCACTTTCATGTCCATCACAGGGGTCTTGCGCAAAAATAACCGGATGCTTACAGAAGAACTTGAGACTGTTATGGTACATGCTGAGTCTGCCTATGCCTCTAACCCTGCCTCCGACACGAGAGAGGCATGGTAGGGAGTATGAACTCCGTCTGTTAGATCTCACGCAAAAACGCATGTTGCATGCCACACAAAAATGATTTGAACATGGTAATAAAGCTGGACGTCTCTTGGCATATCTCACTAGACCTGACCATTCTTCCATTTCCATCCCACGTATCCTTACTGCTCAAGGCCCCATCAGTGACAGCCCAGGGGATATCCTAGACTCATTTTTATGCTTTTACAAAGACCTGTATACCTCTAGGGTTGACTACAATGACTCACAATTGAATGACTACTTGGCTGACATATCTCTCCCCTCCTTGTCAACAGAGGGGCGTGATGTGCTGGATGCACCTATCTTGGTTGAGGAAATGGCTGCAGCCATTTCACAAATGCCTGCACATAAGGGCTTAGACGGTTTCCCGACTGAATTGTACTCACAATTTAAACACCTTTTGTGCCCCTTTCTTTTGCGAACCTATAACAAAGCTCTAGGGATCCTCCTCCCAACGGTGCAAGATTCTTTGATTGTACTTCTATTAAAACCCCGTAAGGACCCACTTAAATGCAAATCTTACCGTTCAATTTCTCTTATTAATGTGGACGTTAAGATTCTGGCCAAAATATTGGCAAAACATTTGAACACTGTAGTCACGTCCTTGGTCATTATTGACCAAGGGGGCTTTATCCCCGGCAGGTCCACCAGAATGAATATCCGCAGGCTGTTTCACAACCTGCAATATCCACATGACTGTCCTCCCACTCGTGCTATTGTGTCTTTGGACACTTGCAAGGCATTCGACAGTGTGGAATGGCCATATCTGTTTTGGGTCTTACTGATGTATGGCTTTGGCCCCCTTGTTGTAGCATGGATAAAACTCCTTTTATACCTCCCAATTTTATTCAGGAAAGCTTTAGGTGCACACTGTGCAAAGGACACTAAAACTGAATACTGGAGGTCCCTGCCTGTATTTGTATGAGAACACCAGCAATTGTATTCAGATATGCTTTAGGTGCACACTGTGCAAAGGACACAGTACACTAAGTGAACATACTGCAGCTAGCACAATCACCTGCCTGCCTGTCAGTATATTATGAAGAGAATTACAGTGACGGATCTAGTTAAACTGAATACAGTGTAAAAATATATATGCAACACCTGGGATGCATATACAGTCATGGCCGAAATTGTTGGCACCCCAGAATTTTTTTCCAGAAAATCAAGTATTTCTCACAGAAAAGTATTGCAGTAACACATGTTTTGCTATACACATGTTTATTCCCTTTGTGTGTATTGGAACAAAACAAAAAAACTAATTGGACATAATGTCACACAAAACTCCAAAAATGAGCTGGTCAAAATTCTTGGTACCCTTTCAAAATTGTGGATAAATAAGATTGTTTCAAGCAGATAAAAAGGAGAGAAGATCACTTAGTCTTTGCATTGTGTATCTGTGTGTACCACACTAAGCATGGACAACAGAAAGAGTAGAAGAGAACTGTCGGAGGACTTGAGAACCAAAATTGTGGAAAAATATCAACAATCTCAAGGTAACAAGTCCATCTCCAGAGATCTAGATTTGCCCTTGTCCACAGTGTGCAACATTATCAAGAAGTTTGCAACCCATGGCATTGTAGCTAATCTCTCTGGGCGTGGACAGAAGAGAAAAATTGATGAAAGGTTGCAACGCAGGATAGTCCGGATGGTGGATAAGCAGCCCCAAACAAGTTTCAAAGAAATTCAAGCTGTCCTGCAGGCTCAGGGAGCATCAATGTCGGTGCCAACTATCCGTCGACATTTAAATTAAATGAAACGCTATGGCAGGAGACTCAGGAGGACCCCACTGCTGACACAGAGACATAAAAAAGCAAGACTACAGTTCACCAAAATGTACTTGAGTAAGCCAAAATCCTTCTGGGAAAACGTCTTGTGGACGGATGAGACCAAGATAGAGCTTTATGGTAAAGCACATCATTCTACTGTTTACAGAAAAAGGAATGAGGCCTACAAAGAAAAGAACACTGTACCTACAGTAAAATATGGTGGAGGTTCAATGCTGTATTAGGGTAATTTTGCTGCCTCTGGCACTGGGTGCCTTGAATGTGTGCAAGGCATCTTGTACATGCAAAAAAAAAAAAAAAAAAAACCTAGACATGAACCCTCTATCAAAAGTCCATAGATGAAGAAGTGAAAAAAGTTGGATCACAGACGTGATCAATGTGAGATGCTCCTTCACCAGTGAAGAAAAAGAGTCCTCAAAGTAAATAGTCAGATGAACCATCAATACGGAGTGACAACCAGATAGCTAGGAGGATGATGACGCGGCAACGTGCGCGACGCTGTAATATAAGGACTTCCACGCATGCGTCGAATCATTACGACGCATGCGAGGGATGGAATCGGACGGATTGATCCGGTGAGTCTGTACAGACCACCGGATCAATCCGCTGGACTGGATTCCAGCGGATAGATTTCTTAGCATGCTAAGAAATTTTGATCCGCTGGAAATCCATCGGCCCGAAAAATATCCGCGGATAAATATCCGCTGGGTTGTACACACCAGCAGATCTATCCGCTGAAACTGATCCACGGATAAATTCCAGCGGATAGATCCTCTCGTGTGTACGGGGCCTTAAAGAAAGACCTTTCATAGTGAGCTTGTATATGCTGGAATGGATACTCATGGGATTTTGAGTTCTCAGCTCTGCTGGGTGAGATCAGCCATGTCTGCTGGAGGCTGGATTAGATGTTTTATTTTTTTTTGTGAATGTTTTGTTTTTTGTAAATTAGTTTGTGTAAGAGTAGGTGGGATGTTTGTTACATTATCTGGCATACCTATGATCATCAAAGGGAACATTCACAGATTTCTTTGACATGTAATGAACATCGATTATGTAAAAATGTAATTAAAAGCATTATTGGTAAATGTTACAATAGATCAAATAATTTTTAATATTTGTTTCTTTAGTACTATGTGCAATGTAGACAATACAAAAAAAGAAAAGTGTGTTGTAATATAGGTATATTTATATTTAATCGAATTTCACATATTTCAGCTCTTTAAGTAACTAAAGGCAAACAAATATCTTGGATATACTAGAAGATAAAGGTTGAAGTAGCAAAGTATTAAAGAGCAGAGGTATTCCTGGTTAAAAAGTGTATAATTTTTTATCTTTCTACAGTTCTTTGAATACACATCGTACAATGAAATTCGATACAACACGCGCCAGCCTGAAGGATGTGTAGCAGTAGATCAGGACTCTGATCACTTGACAATGTATTTATGTCGAGAAAATGGCCAGGCGGTGCCTGAAAACCAGAAGTTTATTTTCAGAGAGGTATGTTTTTTTGAGCCAAATTTGAAAAAGAATCTTCTACAGGCGTTTGAGCTTTTATGTTAGCCTATGTGTCCATGCACATTATAGGCAATTTCTGGAGCTATGCACAGTCCTGGTACCAAGTGATTCTGTGACCAATAATAGCGATCACATGTCAGTTGTAAACAATGGCTTGTCATTCATATCCATTGTGAACTAATATGATCTCTGTAATTAGTCACCACGATCACAGGGTACAGAGACAATCACAGAAGATCTGTACCATATGATTGCTGTGGCCAATCGGTTATCACAATAGTACACAATGTCATTCATACTGTAAAAATGATTGCTTATACAGTGGTCATCACTGTAAGAAGCAATAAAAAATAAAATACAGGGTCACTATGGTGTGAAAAAAATGGGGGAAAAAAACAATTACATTTCTTAATTTTCCAAAAAATTGTGACAAAAGATTACAACTCCAAAACAATCACCATGCCCCGTTACTACATACCTTAGGGTGTCTACTTCCCAAAAAGGTGTTATTTTGGGGGTATCTGTACTGACTTGGCATTTTAGGGTCTCCAGAATTGAGTACATCAGGATTGATCAATGCTCCAATACCAGCAGGGTAAAAAATATTTCCTGATCCCCCAAGAGGCAAACGGATTTTCTCTGGATCAACTTTACCTATAAATATTAGTATCCAGATATGTTTTGTGTATCCAGGAAATAATCCAGGCCTTTCCTAGAAAAATCCACTGAGCTGGCCAGAACCAACTATTGAGGAGTCTATTACACATTTTCACACTCTTATGAAGAAGCTTTTCAGTATTTACAGATGAAATCTATTTTCCTCCATACATCCTCTATGATGAAGTGAATAACTCAACACCAAGTTCACTATATGGACCACTTATGTATTTATTATAAACAAGGTGAATTACTGTGCTGTCTGTGACACCCAAAAGGGTGTATAATAATAAGCAAATATGTGAACCCAAAGGGTGTAAGACTATATACAAATTAGTGAATATGCTGCTGCAACTCTAAAAGCCGGTTCACACTGGGGCGACTTGGGATCCGACTTGAAGTCGCCTCAAGTCGTCCCAAGTCGCGCTGTCGAGAAAAACAATGCAAGTGAATGGGAGCGGTGTTAATACACACGACTCGAGACGCTCTGACTTCAAAAGAAGTTCCTGTACTACTTCAATCCGACTTGTAGGCGATTTGTACCCATTGATTTCAATGGAAGTCGCCTCCAAGTCTGATCACTGTCTTAACTGAAGCGACTTTCCAGGAAGATAACATACATTTCTCAGGCAAACCTCTCCCTCCCTCCCCCTCCCTCCCCTAGAGCTGATTGTTGTTTGATTGGCCACTGGAAAGTCTCCTGTCCTGGAGAAGACTTCAAGTCGTGTTGTAAATCTCCCCAGATCACCCTGTGGTTCATACTCAAGTCGTGTCGGAGTCGCCTCTGAAAGTCTCGCTGGAAGTCGTGTCGCCCTAGTGTGAACCGACTCTTATGTGAGATACACACACCAGAAACATATGAACAAAAAACGAGCTGTGCTGCAAAATCAATACTGACATGTGCATCAAGTAATGCTCAATGATGATTGAAATAACACAAGAAATTCTTTCCAATGATCAATTCCCAATTGATGAATCGTGACAGATATGAAAAAATTCTTCACAGAATAGTGGAATACATAGTTCATAAAGGTTACACCAGTCTTCTAAAGAGAAATTCACAGTGACTCCAAACAATAAACACCAAAGAAAAGTGTGGCAATGAGATAGATGAAAGGTCCTCCACCTGAGATATCAATGCAGCTTACCGACAGGTTTGATCTCTTTTTAGGGAGATCGTTTCCGCATGTGGATGAAAATGAAAAAAGCTACCATAGTACCATAGTACCATAGTACCATAGTGATACTGTATAAAAATGTAATAATAAAACCAAGTATATACACTCACATGCTGACATCACCGACAACGAACGCAAAGGGTCCCGCAAGCTACGGGCGGATAGCGAGAGCCGACCGGCTCGATATTTACTTGACACACTTTTTTTATCTACTTTCACATACTTGGTTTTATTATAACATTTTTATACAGTATCACGCTATGGTAGCTTTTTTCATGGGGAAACAATAATACTGAATACATGGTTGTAACGGAATGACCCGTGACAACCAGAGACTTTTGAAGGATGGGGGGTACTCCTGTGCCAGCGTCACTAATGACTCTTGGGTCTATGGTCACCCTGTGCCCCTTTTGGGCATAGGGTGACTGAGAAATATTAATTATAAATTACAGGAGATGTGACTGATAACTGATAATTCATATTGCAGGATATCTTGAGATATTACAAATGGTTATTCTGACCCACACCAAGTCAGTGGAGTGTTTTCATTCAATGTGAGGACACATGCTTTTGAGGTGTTAATTGGGTCTGCTCCAAGACCTTTCATTATGTCTGCTAATAACACTGTTTGTGTGGGGGCGTGGCCTGACAGGCAATGGAGTAGGACGCGTGGAGACAGAGCTCCTCATGCTATAGAATCCTGGTTGACAGTTTGTGCATATATCCTGGGGCTAAAACTGAACTGATACCGGTCGGAAGGTCCGGGGAGTGGAGAGACCATGTCGCCGCCAAAGAAATTATCATCTGCGGTCGACAAGCAGGCCAAATACAGGCATGACGGCGGAGAAGACCTGGCCAAAAATGGCGCCGGCGAGGAGCAGGGAGAGGACCGCCAGGCTGCTGACACGGCGAAGGTGCTGGAAGCGATCACAGCGCTGCAGGGCACCCTGACTACCAAAATAGACGAAGTGAAAATGGACATCTCACTCATGAGACAGGATCTGGCCACAGTAAGAGACAGGGTCACAGAGGCTGAGACCCGGATCGGGACGGCAGAGGACATTCTGCACCCCTTACAGCAGGAAACGGAGGAACTAAAGCGCCAAATGCACCAGCTCCATTCTCATCAGGATGAAATGGAGAACAGACTCCGCCGCTGTAACTTGCGGTTCATTGGATTGCCGGAGAGAGCAGAGGGCAGAGAACCAGCCGACTATCTGGAAAACCTTCTGATTAATACATATGGACGGGAAGCATTCTCAGTGATGTTTGCGGTGGAGAGGGGGCACAGGATACCAGCTAAGCCCCCACCTGAAGGAGCACCCCCCCGCACGTTCATTGCAAAGTTTTTGAACTTCAGGGACAGAGACACCATTATGCGGCTCTCCAGAGAGAAGGAGAATATCAAGCTGGGAAATGGCCAGGTGGCAGTCTTCCCGGATTTTTCAAGTGAGGTACAGAAGAAAAGGGCGCAATTTCAGGAAGTGAAACGCCGACTGCGTGTGCTGCACATCAGATACTCCACGCTGTTCCCAGCCCGACTGAGAGTGGAGGAAGATGGAAAGGCCCAGTTCTTTGACACACCTGCTGCGGCCGTAGCATGGATGGATCGGAAGGGAAGACAGGAATGGTCCTGCAACTGAGTGGCCGTGAGTACTTTTACATGGGGGAGGTGGGGGGAAGGTGGCCCTATGACATCCCAGGGGGGACCCGAAGTCCTGGATCATTCTGGGGTATGACAGTGATGCTATACAGACACCCCTGGGACATGCGGTGACATGCTTTCTTTCCAACCCCCCCTCTCCCCCACAATCTGTTTTCATCCTATAATTCGTGGGAGGCCGGGCTGGAGTGGAGTTGGCCCCCCCTCGTTGCCTCTCCCCCCGGGCTCGGGGGGAGACGAATGACTTCCTTATAAGTGTGCCCCCTTTATTACTAGTTTTTACTTTAAACAACCCTTTTTTTTTATGAAGGCCTGGTCCAGGGACAGGGGCCACCGGCTTGGTGCTTAAATGGATAAACCGATAATAGCAATAGAGACGGTTTTCTTGTGCAGTTTGACGCACTAAATCCTTATGTACAGGAGGAGCCCAGGCCTGTTTTTTGCCTGGGAGTACTGTTATCCACCGCGCTAGATCCACGCCTGGATCAGTGGACAATCGTCCCCATGGAAAAGTATGATGCAACACTCCTATTCACAGAAGCAAGATATGTGCCTCCAGCTAGGTTTAAAAGCTGGATGTTTTTTTGTGACAATTTTTTTTGTTATTTTGTTCGGGAACCATATGCCTACACCAGGTTTGGGGGGTGATGGGCTGGGAGGGGGGAAGGTTGCCTATGGGCGGGGTCACCGTTGTGGCCTCCAAAGGGTAAGAATGGGTCTAATGTATTATGGAGATGTGAAGGGGTGGGTACGGGGGTGCGGGAGAGGGAATGAAGTGTGCGGGAGCCAAAAGAAGATGCAGATGGCCAGTGAAGTGTGGTATGGGCCGGGTAGGCTGAGAAATGTATATATGATGCTAACATGACTACAATTAAATTTTTTACATGGAATGTCAGAGGGGTAAGAGATAAAATTAAAAGAACGGCTGCCCTCGCATATTTGAAAGCTCAGAAAGCTAACGTGATTGCCCTAACCGAGACTCATGTTACAGGCCATCTACAGGCTGCTCTGAAGCGTCCATGGATTGGCTGGGCTTACAATAGCACGCATACCAGTTTCTCCAGGGGCGTGTCGCTGCTGGTGACTAAGGCCACCCCATTTGAGCTTGTAACACTGGAGTCAGACCAGCAGGGGAGGTATTTGTTCATAAATGCATTAATTGGTGGTGTCCCTATGGTGTTGATACTGTGTTATGTCCCCCCTCCATACAGCTCTGAAGTTGTGATTGCAGGCTTGGAATTTATGGCCAGACACCGGAATGTTCCAGCTGTGTGGATGGGGGATTTCAATATGACCATGGATCCACATATGGATCGTCCGGCCGGTGTGGGAAGGAGGGAGGGGGTCACTAGACAGACTAGGCTGAGTAGACTTTTTCAGGAATTTGCATTGGTAGATGTTTGGAGACATAGAAATCCGGAGGTCAGAGCGTATACGTGTCATTCGGCGAGTTACGCTACTATGTCACGAATAGACTACATACTGATGTCAAAACCCCTGTTGCCGAGAGTGGTGGGAGCGGGCTTTGCCCCTCGTGCCCTCTCGGATCATTCCCCGTGCTGGGTACAGATGTCCCTGCTAGGGGTTGCACCCGAGAGGATATGGAGACTCAATCCTTACTGGCTGACGGCCCTGACAGACCATGAAAGTGTGACTACAGAGCTGACGTTCTTTTTTTCGGAAGGGCAGGACGCAACCTGGGTTAATGGGCACTGGGACGCACAAAGGATCATAGACAATAGAATAAATAGGCTTAAAGCATCCTCGAGAGCAGTAGTTTACATGTCTGAGAATGTGCTGCGGGAAATGGAGGGGGACTACAATGTACAGCCATCTCTAGAAAACCTTACTAGGGTCAAGTTACAATCCCGGGTGGTATCACAACTACTTATGGAAAAAGCTAAACAGCGAGTATTTTTTGGTAAGGCCAGGGTTTATGAGCATGGAGAAAAAGCTGGGAAGATGCTGGCATATCTGGCGCATATGGAGGACAGGACCCCGGTGGTGGTATCTCTGATAGAACCGGATGGTTCGGTAGTCGCAGATCCCCCGAAGGTGGCAGATAGATTCCAAAAATGTTATGGGGACCTATATAGATCACAGTGCCACAATACGCCAATGGAAATCAGAGACTATTTGCATAGATTGTAGTTTCCCAGATTGAATTCAGAACAAGCTAAAATATTAGAGGCCCCAATCACCACGCAGGATATAGATAATGCAGTGTCGCAGCTAGCCAAATCTAAGGCACCGGGACTGGATGGCCTACCCTTGGAGTTCTATACCACGTACTCAGAGATTTTAGTCCCTAGACTTAAGGACTTGTTCCATTCCATTTTTGAACTGGGAATACTTCCCTCTTCTATGCAGGAGGCCCAGATCATCGTGCTCCCGAAGCCGGGCAAGGATCCACAATACCCAGAGTCATACAGACCGATATCTCTGTTGCCGGTGTATATTAAGATCCTGGCCAAGGTACTGGCTACTAGATTGAATGAGGTTATTCTCTCCTTGGTGCACTCGGATCAGACCGGGTTCATGCCGGAAAAGAATACAGCAATGAATATACGCAGATTATTTATGAATATTCAAGCCCAACATGACAATACGGGGACGAGAGTAGTGGTGGCGTTAGACACGGCCAAAGCCTTCGACTCTGTCGAATGGCCATACCTGTGGGAATGCTTGAGGTGTTTTGGATTTGGACCAAATTTCATTAAATGGGTACAGCTTCTATACCAGACCCCCAAGGCTAGATTTTTTGTCAATGGCTGGCTTTCGGACCAGATCTCCCTGGAGAGGGGTACGAGGCAGGGTTGCCCCCTGTCTCCACTATTATATGCCCTGGCGGTGGAACCCCTGGCTATTGCTATACGGACGTGCCCGGAGGTGACCGGACTTAGAAAAGGTGACACTTGGGAAAAGATAGGATTGTACGCTGACGATACGGTTCTCTACTTGGCGGACCAGGGCCCTTCACTGGCGGCGGCACTAAATATCATAGAGGACATAGGCAGATTCTCAGGGCTCAAAATAAACTGGGACAAATCTAAAATCCTCCCACTAGATCAGTTCCCCCCATCGAAGACTCAATCGGAGTTGCCATTACAAAGGGTGGCAGAGGTCAAATATCTTGGAGTAATGGTCACTAGAAATCTACAAGACTATGTATCCCTTAATATAGACCCTCTATTTGCGATCATCAAATCTAGAACCCAGGCATGGACGAGGCTACCTTTGGGGGTCATGGGAAGAATCAATTTAGTTAAGATGATCTTACTACCCAAAATCCTATACATGATATGGCACGCTCCCTTATATATCCCACTGAAGGTCTTCAAACAGATGGAGGCAATACTAAACTCTTTTGTATGGGGATCGGGCAGGCATAAGTTAGCATGTAATGTACTTAAGAATCCCACGTTGGAGGGGGGATGTTCCCTCCCAGACATTCAAGATTACTATGTAGCGGCACAACTATCTCATCTGTATCACTATAATAAAAATGAGTCGAGGAGATATGGGTCGATGGTTTGCAATAAACCGGGAAGTGTGTTCCACACTCCCTGCCAGGCAGTATTCAGGAGGGGACAGGGAGGATGTAAAACGCCACAGTTTGGAGCAGGAATGCTAATACATCTCCAAAAAATATGGGACATAGCCCTTAAAAAACAAAATAGATCACATACCCACTCGCATACGCCACTATGGGTTAATGGAGGTATGCCAGAACTGACCTCGGTACCGGATCCTCAGGTGTGGGCCTTGTATGGGGTGTTGTACCTTTCCCAGATCTTAACAGAAAGTGGAGTCAAGCCATTCTCAGTGGTAAGAAGGGAGTTCTCCCTCCCACAACAATTCTTATTCAGATATTTACAGCTCAGGCACGCACTTAGAAAACAAATGGCATTAGTGGCGGTGGACCTGAGTGTCCCACCTGTGCTGGATGTCATCTTCGGAGCCGACTCGACCAAACTCATATCCAACTTATACTATACTATTAGACAACGTAGGGTAAACAGGATAGTTCAGGCAGCGAGAATACAGTGGGGGCAGGATGTAGGCCCAATTGAGGCAGAGAACTGGGGGGAAATTCTGGAGGGCGTGAAGACTGCATCCCCCAAGCTTTCAGAAAGATTGACACAACTATACATAATTCACCGGGCATACCTGACGCCACTGAGATTGACAAAGTTCCAACCCACTAGGAGCCCGCTTTGCCCCATGTGTTTATTGACGGAGGGCACCTTCTACCATTTGCTGTGGCAGTGCTCGGACATGCAAGCATATTGGTTACAAGTGACGCAATTCCTACATGACAATATGGGATCGCCTGTGGGAATGGACCCTAGATTGTGCCTATTGGGTCTGATACCAGATGTTGAGGTTGACAAGTACCAGACCATTTTTATACTAGAGTCACTCTTTATAGCAAGAAAAGTGGTAGCTAAGGCAGGGCTGCAAGCGACGGCCCCGTCCTTACGGGACTGGAAGAAGGAAATAAATGCTGTACTGCCTTATAGAAAAATGATATATATGCATAGGGGCCGCCCACAAAAATTCTCTAATGTCTGGGACCGGTGGCTGGAAGATGGGGAAATGTGTACTGTATAATCCACGAGGGATAAGGGGGAGGAGGCGGGCGGAGGGCAGGAGAATGACATCTGAATACATGGAGATTAGAATTGAGATATTCCATGAAAGACATGAACAAGCTGATTGTAATAAAGTCATATGAACCTACCTGGAATGTAATGTCAATACGAACAGCCTTGAATTCTGAACACATATGTAGTAAAACAGAAGGAAATGTAACTTCTGCAATGTATAACCTGTACACCTTGAATACATCTCAATAAACTTGATTTTTCTGGTTAAAAAAAAAAAAATAACACTGTTTGTGTTAAGATGCTATTGATGATAGATATGTTTTGTGAGTTAGCAGTCTAAGGGTCAATTGTCTCCTTTCAGGGGCAGGGAATTAGCATGTCAATTATGTTTAGTAAAGGAATGTGACTTCTCAGCTGTAGTAATTAGGTCATGTTAAATCGGTGCCAAAACATCTGACATAGAAATGTGTATTATGCAGGTGAATCACTTGGTATCGGAGTCCAGACGTCTGGGGAATAATTAACTTCTCTGAATGTCATTCTCTAAAAGAATGTGATTGAAGCCCCCCCATTGTGTGATGTGTGGGTGGAATGTGTCTTTGTTCCTTTGATTAAAAGATACAATTAAAAGTGTTCATACATTTTGAAACCAGTACCAGAGCTGTGCGAGTCTCGGTTATTCTGGGGAATGGAATGGATCGTGCCTGTCGGATTGTGGAGTGTCAGATAAGCTGACGTGGGCGATGGAATGGGATTATCATAAACGGTGGTGACCGTTACAATGATGAATGTCCTACAAGAGATACAGGAGTTCTTGCTGTTTTCCACTGAGACCTAGAGCTGGGTAATCGGCCACATGCGGAAACTATCTCCCTAAAAAGAAATCAAACCTGACGGTAAGCTGCATTGATATCCATCTCATTGCCACATTTTTCTTTGGTGTTTATTGTTTGGAGTCACCGTGAATTTCTCTTTAGAAGACGGGTGTAACCTTTATGAACTATGCATTCCACTATTCTGTGAAGAATTTTTTTCATATCTGTCACGATTCATCAATTGGGAATTGATCATTGGAAATAATTTTAATTTGGATTCTTTTCACAGTTCACAGATTATTTTTCTGATTATTCACCACTTATGTTATGTTTGGTGTTCACCATTGAGCATTTTGTTGGTGCACATGTCAGTTCTGTTATTTCAAACATCATTGAGCATTATTTGATGCACATGTCAGTATTGATGTATTGATTTTGCAGCGCAGCTCGTTTTTTGTTTACTTATGTATTTATACATGTTGATCATAAAGCCCCTTAACCACTTAAGGACCGAGCCTCTTTCTGAGATTTGGTGTTTACAAGTTAAAAAAAAATTTTTTTGCTTGAAAATTACTTAGAACCCCAAAACATTATATATATTTTTTTGAACACCCTCGAGAATAAAATGGCGGTCGTTTACAAGGAATGTAATGTAAACATCCCTTGTAATAGAAAAAAGCATGACAGGTCCTCTTAAATATGAGATCTGGGGTCACAAAGACCTCAAATCTCATATTTAGACTAAAATGCAATAAAAAATTGACATTAAAAAAAAAAAAGTCCCTTTTTAAGAGCATTGGAAGAAAGTGACGTTTTGTCATCGCTTCCGCTCTGCAATGATATGAAGACGGGTGGGGGCCATCTTCCCCTCACTCGTCTCCATGTCAGCCCAGGGACAGCATCCGATTGACTCCACCGCTGCCGACGACTCCGGTAAGCGGATAAAAGTGTTCTTGGAGCGAATGTGCCGCAGAGACCACTTTTATCTGAAAGCGGACCACCCGCTCTTGAAGAGGGTATCGGGGTTATGGTAGCTAGCTGCTACCATAACAACGGTATTCCTCTTCAAAGTAGCAACGTATTCCTGCGGCGGGTGGTCGGTAAGTGGTTAATCTCCTCTTCTCAAGAGAGACTATATTCATTTCAGCGAATTGTTCCTCATAGCTGAGCTCCTCCATGCCTCTTATCAGTTTGGGTGCTCTTCTCTGCAGTGTCTCCAGTTCCCCGATATCCTTTTAATAAACTGGAGCCCAAAACTAAACTGTATAATTAGGATGAGGTCTTACTAATGATTTGTACAGGGGCAAAATGATATCTCTCTGCAGTCCATGCTTCTTTAAATACAAGAAAGGATGTACCATAACATGCAGATCCTTCTCCACCATTGACTCCCCCAGCTGTTTTCCTGCTAGGATGTAAGATTGTAAGATGCATGCTTGTTTCTTGCCCCCAAGTGCATAACTTTACATTTATCAACATAGAACCTCATTTTCCACACAGTTGCCCAGTTGCACAACAGTGCATTGAGGTCCGCTTGTAAATTGGAGACATCCTGTAAGGATGTTACTTCGCTGCATCCACAAACAATGAAATGGTACTTTTAATCTCAGACCCTATATTATTTATAAATATGGTATATTAACCACTTTGTGCCCAAGGACATCATATGACATCCTGGACTTTCAGTGGGGATATCTGAATGATGCCTGCAGCTACAGGCATCATTCAGATATCCATCTTTTCAGCCGGTGATTCTGTGCACCATAAGCATGATCATAGCGGTAGTTCCACTGCTTGATCGTTCTTATAGGCGACGGGAGGGGATGTCCCCCCCCTCCATCCGGTGCTTCTCCGGGCTCTCCCGTGCCAATGGGAAGCATGGTCACCAGTCATCTCTATGACCGTTGGCAGCCCGGACGCGACGTAATGACATCACGTCCGGCTTCCCGGAAGTAAACAAAGCCGCAATCACAGCTGTCGGCATTAGATCGGTGAATTTATTTTCACGATTTCATGCTTTCCAGCCTGGAGGAGAGATGTGGGGTCTTATTGACCCTGCATCTCTCCATGAAGAGTACCTGTCACAAACAATTCCTATTACAAGGGATGTTTACATTCCTTGAAATAGGAATAAAAGTGATGAAAAAAATAAAAAAAGTAAAAAACAAAACGAAAAATAATATATAAAAAAAAAAACGCCCCTGTCCCCAGTAGCTTGCGCTCAGAAGCGAACACACACATAAGTCCAGCCCACATATGTGGGGTATTGCCACATACGTAAGAGCACCAGCAACAATTTTAGCACTAGACCTCCTCTGTAACTCTAAACTGGTAACCTGTAAAAAAAAAAAAAAAAAATCAAGCATCGCCTATGGAGATTTTTAAGTACTGAAGTTTGGCGCCATTCCATGAGTGTGCGCAATTTTAAAGCGTGACATGTTGGGTTTCTCTTTACTCGGCGTAACATAATCTTTCACATTATACAAAAAATTTGGGCTTACTTTACTGTTTTGTTGTTGTTTTTTTTTTTTAATTCATGAAAAAAAAAGACGTTTGAAAAATTATTGTGCAAGTACCATGCAAGATAAAAAGTTGCAATGACCTCCATTTTATTCCCTAGGGTGTCTGCTAAAAAAACATATATCGTTTTTGTGGGTTCTGAGTAATTTTCTAGCAAAAAAAATATGATTTTTGCATGTAGGAGAGGAGTGCAACAATAGGCCCGTTAAGGAAGTGGTTAAAAAGTAATGGTCCCAACACTGAACCTTGGGATACACTCAGTGCAGGGTGTTCACTGCACACAGGCACCCAAAGGGGGGGGCCCACTGTGACCCACCCTGAAGACATGGATGATCGGTGCGGCAGGGGACAGATGCAAGCACCAATTTCCCTTTATAGCTTTTCAGACAGCCGCTTCTCCTCCTCTCACTCCTACGGCTGTCAGCTAAAGTGCCATACAGGGAGATTAGTGCTCTCTGTTCCCCTGCCGCAGTGCCGCATCGATCATCCCCCCAATGTCCGCCGTGTTCCCCAGCCCCCTCACCTCCTCTTCCGCACCGCTGTGTGCTCCTCTGCCCCCACCCCCCCTCGTCCCCCCCCCCCACAGCCGGCTCCCTCCTCTCCTTTCCCACTGGCTGCGGGGGGATGTGTCAGGATGGAGAGTAGAGGAAGGGGCCGGTAAATGTGTAATTTACCATCCCCTTCCTTGTCTGCATTGGACACAGAGAGTGATTGCTACTGATCACTCCTGTGTCCTGTAATAACTGAGCATATTAACGTGTGTTACTGTGCTTCAGTTTATGAATGAACAGGAGCGGCTGTCTCCTGTCCATTCATCTTCAAGCTGCAGCTGATGAGACAGGGACTGGGGAACCTCTGTCCTCGGTCCCTTTCTCTGTCTCAAAGGGGACAGAGGTGACTGATATGTCACCAAAGCCCCACAATAGGGATGAGCCGAACACCCCCCCGATTCGGGTTCGCAGCAGAACATGAGAACAGGCAAACAATTTGTACGAACACCGTTTAAAGTCTATGGGACACGAACATGAAAAATCAAAAGCAAATTTTAAAGGTTAATATGCTAGTTATTGTCTTAAAAAGTGTTTGGGGACCTGGGTCCTGCTCCAGGGGACATGTATCAATGCAAAAAAAAGTTTTAAAAACAACAGTTTTTTCGGGAGCAATGATTTTAATAATGCTAAAAGTGTAACAATAAAAGTGAAATATTCCTTTAAATTTGGTACCTGGGGGGTGTCTATAGTATGCCTGTAAAGTGGTGCATTTTCCCCATGTTTAGAACAGTCCCTGCACAAAATGAAATTTCTTAAGGAAAAAAAGTAATTTAAAACTACTTTCGGCTATAATGAATTGTCGGGTCCCGGCAATACAGATAATTCATTAAAAGAAATGCACGGTGGGTCTTCCCAAATTCCATTACCAGGCCCTTCAGGTCTGGTATGGATATTAAGGGGAACCCTGCGCCAAATAAAAAATGGTGTAGGGGTTCCCCCCAAAAATCCATACCAGACCCCAGTCCCCATGTTGATGGGAACAATTGCCTCATCCCCACAACCCTAGCCCGGTGGTTGTGGGGGTCTGCGGGTGGGGGGGATTATCAGAATCTGGAAGCCCCCTTTAACAAAGGGGACCCCCAGATCCCGACCCCCTCCTATGTAAATTGGTAGCGGGGTACATTGTACCCCTACCATTTCACAAAAAAGTGTATTTTTTTTTACAGTAGACAGCTTGGGACAAGTCCTTTATTAAAAATAAAAAAAAATTCCAGCAATGTAAATCCATTCTCGAGCAGAGGATACGGAGAATAAAAAACCCCAGACCCGATCCTGCCTCCATGGTAGGCACCTGCCGTATGATGCTCTCCCATTGTGACAACTCCTAAATAGCTGAGGGCGGGGCCACCCGTCACATGCGCGGTTGACCCCACCCCCCTCTGACGCAACAGGGAAACGCCGGGGTTACCCAGTGACATGTATGGGTGACCCCGCCCCCCTCTGATGCAAAACCTACGCCATTTTTTTTTTGGACCTGACCTGAAGGGCCAGGTATGGAATTGTATTTTTTACATTTTGGTTCGGGGTTCCCCTTAATATTCATACCAGACCCAAAGGGCCTGGTAATGGACTGGAGGGGGGGGGGAACCCATGCCGTTTTTTTGATGACTTATCTGTATTGCAGGAACCCGACAATTCATTATAACCGCGGGTAGTTTTAAATTACTTTTTTTCTTTTAGAAATGTCATTTTGTGCAGGGACTGTTCTAAACAAAAGACATTGCGCTACTTTACATGCATACTATAGACACCACCCATGTACGAAATTTAAAGGAATATTTCACTTTTATTGTTTCACTTTAAGCATTATTAAAATCACTGCTCCCGAAAAAAATGCAGTTTTTAAAACGTTTTTTTGCATTGATACATGTCCCCTGGGGCAGGACCCAGGTCCCCAAACACGTTTTATGACCATAACTTGCATATTAACCTTTAAAATTAACCTTTAAAATTAGCACTTTTGATTTCTCCCATAGACTTTTCGAAGTTGCCGCAAACACCCCAAATTGTTTGCCATTCGGCAAACCATCAAACACCCGATGTTCAAGTCAAACTTATGTTCGACTCGAACATCGGGCTCATCCCTTTTTTAATAAAAAATAAAATTGGCTTAAAAAATAATATAAAATAAAACTACTCACAGCATACCCTGCCCCCCTCCCCCAAAAAAACATTGTGAAAATAAATGAAAAAAACTGCCCCGCCATAACCCAACTCTCATCCCCTTCCCCAGAAGCACTGTAAATAAATATATATATATATATATATATATATATATATATATATATATATATATATATATATATACACCGTATTTTCCGGCGTATAAGATGACTTTTTACACCGGAATTTCACAGCCAAAATCCGGGGGTCGTCTTATACGCCGGGTATAGCAGCTGCTCGATTGATATCAGCTGCCGGGTGCTCTGTACGGCTGCATGTATTCTGTATAGGGTGCTCTGTACGGCTGCATGTATTCTGTATATGCGCTGCTTAGCCAATCTCGATGCACTGTGTGATGACAGAGCATGCTCAGCCTGCTCGGATTGGAGTAACGACCTCTGCCAATACGAGCAGGCTACATTTATGTAGCCTGCTCGGATTGGCAGAGGTTGTTATCCAATACGAGCAGGCTTGGCATGCTCTGTCATCACACATACAGAATACATGCAGCCGTACAGAGCACCCGGCAGCTGATATCGATCGAGCATAGTGATTGGCTGAGCGCGGCGCGCATTTTACAAACTAGATACAGCTGTACAGAGCACCCAGCGGGCTTCTTCATTACTTCCCCACAAGGGGGTCATCTAATACGGTGAGTAGACTACAAAACCACCGTTTTTAGCAGCATGTCTTATATGCCGAGTTGTCTTATACGCCGGCAAATACGGTGTATATATATATATATATATATATATATAATTTTTTTTTTTTTGTAATGATTAAAAAATAAACAAAATTGTAAAAAATAATAGATAATAAAAAAAAAAAAAAACTGCTGACACTGGCCCACTGCCCTACTGTCACTGCCCCCCCCCCCCCCCCAAAAAAAAAAAAAAAAAATTGTGAACAGTTTGTAAACTGTAAAAAAAATTATAAAAATATGAAATTGTAAAAAATAATAAAAAGTAATTTGAAATAAATAAAATAAACTACTGACACTGTCCACTGCCCTATTGACCTCATACTGCACATACTACCCACCTCCGTACACTCGACACCCCTCTCCTAAACATAATACCCACCTCCATACACTCAGCACTCCTCTCCTGCACATACTATCCACCTCCATACTCCGCTTCTGCCCATACTACCCACCGCCATGCACTCCACACCCCTCTCCTGCACATACTACCCACCGCCATACACTCCACTCCCCTCTCCTGCACTGTACATTCCCTATTTAACATTACCACATTCTGCACTATGCAAGTAATCGCAGCAGACTCTATTAAACCACACCTCTTTAAGCTAAAGCCATGCCCACATATTGCCACAGTGTTATCTTGCACACGGGCCCACTCATTTCATGATACGCCCCTGGGTACACTACTAATAACCTTAGACCATTCAAGAGTATTAATCATTAACCACTACTCTCTGAATTTGGTTATTTAGCCAGTTTTCTAGCCAGTGTAAATAATATGCACTGAATTGGGTTATTTTACCAAAATAAATGGTTTTGGTATTTTAATTGTTTTATGTTTATAAAATCCCAGTGGTGATTAAATCGCCAAAAAAAAGCTCTATCTGTCAAAAAAAATAAAAAAAAATTCCCTTGATTACAGTGTTGCAGGATTGAGTAATAGTCATTCAAAATGTGACAGTACTGAATTGGTTAAAAAATATATATTAACAGTGTTCCCCTTTCAACCAGGGTATGAACATTTGCAACCCGCGATACTCTCCTTTCACCAGATGATATTATTTTACTTAGCCATTTACAGAATTGTTCACACTATAAGGCTTAATTTCCACTGGCGTTTTTACAGCCACTTTTCTGAGCGTTTTTTACAGCTTAAAAACGCCTGTCCATGTTATTCTATGGCATCATGCCCACATAGGCGTTTTTGAGCTGCAAATGGCATAGGCGTTTTTGAGCTGTAAAAAAAACGCGGGACCAGGGTGTTCTGTGGCTCCAGCAATAGAGCTGTAAAAACGCCAGACATTAAAAAACGCGCAAAAACGATACCGCTCACAAAAAAAAATATATATATATATTTTTTTGCAAAATAAACATGGACAGGCGTTTTTAAGCTGTAAAAAAGGCTAAAAAAAGTGTCTGTAAAAACGCCAGTGGAAATGAAGCCTAACTGGGACACCCTATATAATCAAGTTATTGTTTATTGCTTTTTCTTTTTACATAATGTCAATGTCCCTGATCCCCATCATACCAGTCATATGGTGACATTGTACTGCTCTGGTGACAGTATGTAAAAAAAATATCGGGGGGAAAAAAAACTTATACAATTGGAAGCTCCATTGGCATGCATCCAGCTCCTTGACCACCCACCTTACTTCGTCCTACATATTATGTCAGGAAGACTTTGTCAGGGCATGGAGAAGGAGGCACAATATGGCTGTTTTACCATTGTGTATTGTAGAATTGCCATGGTAACTAGAAGCTGAGTTTAGCCCCTTTTGCAGCCTTTAGCCATCCACCTGAAAGAGAAAGTATAGAAGAAGCTTTGCTGATTTCTGTTTTGGATGGTGCCAGTTGATGGCTGTTATGCTGAATCAGCAATATTGGAGTTGCATGATGACCCAGAACAAGTTGACAGATAAGTAGTTCTGACTTTACTCACACTGGCTGTATGCTTTTTCTGTCTTAGCAATTCAATAAGTACTGAAACCAGAGACAGCCAATTGACATATCCAGGAGGCAGCTTCTATTTTTCTATTTGTACAGGTGTGCTTTATTGTTCAGTAGTGATAAATTGGCCAAAATACTTTTACTTTGACCTTTATTCACTGCATGGTATGTGATGAAATTGGGAGGGGTTGCCAAGTAACAAACATTTGTGCTGGAGATGAGAGGATTTGTGTTAGGAGAGGGAGAGGCGAATTGTTGCTGACATAAGGATTGGGGGTATATTTTGGCATCTTCGCCCTGGGCTCTGGATGACTTGGTACTGCTGTTATTTTATCAGTGACATTTGTGTTTTTCATCAAATGATTTTAGGCCTGCTTTTAATGGTAGAAGTGATGGCATCAAAATACATTTTTATTATCAGAATAAATTATTTTTTTCTTATCATTTGACCAGACACAGAGACAGAATGTGTCATGGAAAGTTGTCTTTCTAAACAAAATACAGCTTCCTCAAGTAAAGGGCAGACAATAAGTTAATGCTCTGGCTTCAAGTGGTCTGGTAACAATTCTGGTCTGTTGTGGCTCTTGGAGGGGTATTGGGAGAAAGGAGTAAAGGTGACAGTGACAATGAATGCTGTATAATGCCATTGTCTGTGTTTGCTTGATCAGGTGTCAAGCAGGTCATGTATACTCTGCTGCTGACAGCATGATCCAGCAATAGGGATGTATTCTGAGACGAATAATGATGGTTGGGTATCTGTCACTGTGTCTGTGCAGCTAGATATCTGTTGCCAGCTGTTTCCTGCTCTTTGTGCAAGCTATCTGTGCTCTTGGTGCTCTTTCCTTCAGTATGTCACTGCTCTTCCACTTTCCTTTACCCCACCCAAGTACGGTCTGACAAATTATCATTCACTGTCTGATCCTCACTTGGGCTCAAGCTTGCTGGCACTTTGATGACTGTGGCTGCTGTCCCCAGCCTTAAAGTGGAAGTAAACCCTCCTATTGTTTTCAGCCAAGGAAGCTGCCATCTTGGCCTCGGTTTAATCTGCAACTGCCACAATAGTGATCAGTTATGAAACCAGCCATTGGATGGTTTGACAGTTTGGTTGAGAGTACAAGCAAATGTGACATCTAGCATTTCCTTCATGCCGGGAATGTTAACTGTGTTTTTTTAAACTATCAAATAGAGTACTGAGAACAAAGACAGAGCTGTAATACTTTTGAATGACTCTGACTCTGAATGCCGCTCCCTCATGTAACAAGCCATAAAAAGTGCTTATATAATTCAAGTAGTCTGGCCAGATTAGAGGAGATAGAAGGAGCATCAGCAACACTGGCTGAATTCTAACTGGTCTGCAGGGTTCCAGTTCCGTAAATTA